>NC_048311.1:33674281-33707156 GCF_013100865.1 Trachemys scripta elegans
GGGGGGGGAGGCTCCGTACACCTTCCCATTCCACCCCAGTAGACAGCCCAAGCAAAAGGCTGTCATTTTTTTAACCTTTTCTTTGTGGCTTTTTCCTTCCCAGCAATCCTCCTCCCAAATACCACCCGGGTTCCCTCCCTCTTTTTCTAATCTATTAATAAAGAATAAATGATTTTTAAATGATAGTGACTTTATTTGGTTTGAAAGAAAGCTGGGGGAAGGGGCAGGGTGGGTTCCTTACAGAAAATCAGTCAGTAAAGGGGGAGGGTATTCATGAAGGAGAAACAAACAGATATTTCACACGGTAGCCTGGCCAGCCATGAAACTGGTTTTCAAAGCTTCTCTGATGCACAGCGCTTCATGGTGTGATCTTCTAATCGCCCTGGTGTCTGGCTGCGCGTAATCAGCAGCCAGGCGATTTGCCTCAGCCTCCCACCCCGCCATAAAGGTCTCCCCCTTACTTTCACAGAGATTGTGGAGCACACAGCAAGCAGAAATAACAATGGGGAGATTTCTTTGGCTGAGGTCAGAGCGAGTCAATAATGAACGCCAGCGGCCTTTTAAACGGCCAAATGCACATTCTACCACCATTCTGCACTTGCTTAGCCTGTAGTTAAACAGCTCCTGACTCCTGTCCAGGCTGCCTGTGTATGGCTTCATAAGCCATGGCATTAAGGGGTAGGCTGGGTCCCCAAGAATAACTATGGGCATTTCAACATCCCCAACGGTTATTTTCTGGTCCGGAAAGTAAGTCCCTTGCTGCAGCCCTTTAAACAGAGTAGTGTTCCTGAAGACGCGAGCGTCATGAACCCTTCCCGCCCAGCCCGCGTTGATGTTGGTGAAACGTCCCTTGTGATCCACAAGTGCTTGCAGCACCATTGAAAAGTACCCCTTGCGGTTTATGTACTCGGTGGCTTGGTGCTCCGGTGCCAAGATAGGGATATGGGTTCCGTCTATTGCCCCACCACAGTTAGGGAATCCCATTGCAGCAAAACCATCCACTATAGCCTGCACATTTCCCAGAGTCACTAACTTTCGTAGCAGCACCTGAGTGATTGCTTTGGCTACTTGCATCACAGCAGCCCTCACAGTTGAGAAGCGCGTGGCGATAGCCCTGTGGAAGCTTGCAACGCCAGACAGCTACCGGTCAGTCGGGAATCAATTTGGAGTGGGCAAATCTACTGTGGGGGCTGCTCTCATCTTGGTATTCTGGCGTTTCAGGGCAGGGGACAGCAAGTCACAAAGTTCCATGAAAGTGCCCTTACGCATGCGAAAGTTCCGCAGCCACTGGGAATCGTCCCAGACCTGCAACACTATGCGGTCCCCACCAGTCTGTGCTTGTTTCCCGGGCCCAGAATCGGCGTTCCATGGATAGAATCTGCCCCATTAACAACATGATCTCCAAAGCACCGGGGCCTGTGGTTTCACTGAATTCTGTATCCGTGTCTGTGTCCATGTCCTCATCATGCTGCCGCCGCCGCTGCCTCCTCTCCTCGTTTTTCTGGTCCTGGCTGAGCATAAACTCCACGAGAACGCGCGAGGTGTTTGCAATATTCATGAGTGCTGTCTTGACCTCAGCGGGCTCCATGCTTGCCGTGGTATGGAGTCTGCAGTGTTCACCCACCCAGGAAAAAGGGCGCGAAAATGGTTGTCTGCCGTCCGTTGCTTTCATGCAGGGAGGGAGGGAGGGAGGAAGTGAGACTGTACCCAGAACCACCTGCGACGATGTTTTTTGTCCCATCAGGCACTGGGATCTTAACCCACAATCCCAATGGGCGCGGGAGACTGCGGGAACTATGGGATAGCTATGGATTTGCTACCCACAGTGCAACGGTGCAGAAATCGACGCTAGCCCCGGTACTTGGACGCACACCACCGAATTACTGTGCTAGTGTGGCCGCACTCATTTCGACTTTATACAACCTGTTTCTCAAATCCGAATTATCTAAATTCGGATTAATCCCGTAGTGTAGACATACCCTTTGATCTACTCCAGAAGGGGGAAATGCTGAGCGACCTGGCTAGAGGGCTGAGTCATGAAGAGGACACTGCACTTTCTGGATTGAGAAAGATGCTGCAGACCAGAGAGAGACAGAACGACAGTGTGCAACCATGGGATAGGGCATGGACCCGATGAGCTAATCCCCAGAGCAGCCAGGAGGAGGCGCTAGACTACCGGTGAGTGGACCCCATCACAGTGTGTGTTGGGGGTGGGAGGGAAATGGGACCCCGGACGGCTGGGTTCTAATCCTGGCTCTGCCACGGGCTTTTCTAACCTTGAGCACATCGTTCCACTTCTAAGTGCCTCCGTTGCCACCTGTGTAAGTGAAGGACAATAACGCTCTCCCACTCACCGCAATAGGGCAGTGAAAACTAACACCTGAGGTGTTTAGATATCTGGCTATGAAAGTGGCAGTCAAGAGTCTGAGAAGATCCTGCCTTAGACGCAGGAGTGAAATCAAGACACAAATCCTGGCCTAGGAAGAGTCTCACATTGCAGAGCAATAACCCTCAGCCCGGGGCGGTGTGAGACCCCACACTCCATTGCACACCACCTCCCTTCCAAACCGGGCAAGGCTTGTCGGCAGGGATGCCTCCCCTGATTAGATGCTGCAACCTCAGGAGTGCGAGAGGTGAAGGGACACGTTCCCCAATCAATCCTTCTTAGTGTTTCTCCCTCCCACTGGGACACTGCTCCTGTTTCCACTGGCTCGTGTCTCAGCAGAGCCCATAAATCACAGCTCGAGCTGGGCCGTGACATTTGAGAGCGAGAGAGACAATGCCCAAGAGCCAGTATGAGAGCAAAAGCCGCAGAGCCCCGAAATGGCTCCGTCCCTAAAACAGGGTCAGTTGCAAATCGCCATAAATCAACCAAACTTCCCAGCAGGTCCAAGTGTAAACAGCACAAATCCCCATCCGCAGTTTTAACTAAAGCCCCTTGCCCAGAAACAAGTTTTCTGCAGCACGACAAGGCATCTGCTCCAACAAGGCTCAGGCAAGGAGGTCCAGGGCCCACACTGGCCCCGCGGTACTTAACAAGTTCCTAGCTGCTGGGGATTGCAGGGTGTCTGTCTGAAGCTGGTTGAAGGCTCTAAACCAACTTTTTCTGGATTGATTTTGGTGGTTTGGTTTTCTGTAGGAAAAGATTTCCTGTAAGTGGTTAAGGCACATACCAGTGTATGCCTGGCTAACAAATTAAGAGCTGTTGTAACATAAAATCTATACTAGCTGTTTGCTAAAATGGCAATAATGAATTGAAAGAATTGCAACCTGATAAAAGCAGATATATCAGGGGCATGTTAGGGCCTTTGACCCAGCCCTTTAGCAGGCCTGGGTGACCAGACGGGGCAAAATCTATGGAGAGAAGATAGAAATGTAATTTCCCTGTGCCCTATCAATTTAAATAAATTAACTATTAGATTAACTGCGCTTAAAACAAAACAAGAAATCAATCCCGCCAGCCTTGGCTGCTATTAAACTTGGTTTTGCACCACTAAACCTATAATTGCTGAAAGTCCCCACGAAAGAAGAGCCGGCTGGCTGCTAGGGGCTGGTAATTGGATTCAATTTGTGTGCCCTGAATGTCTTCATAGTAGAGGGAAGTGGAGAGAGGATGCAGAGAGATCAGGGGGCCTGGAGAAAGGGGATTGGTTTACTCCAAACCCTGCTCCCCTACTCCCCAGTTTGTTTGGTCTCCAAGCTACCTTGTGTGGTGGAGGGGATAGGACTAGCGGGAGCTGGGAGATTCTCCTACAATGAGTTCCCGCTAGCGCTTTCATCATCAAACAAAGTGACAGGGAGGTTTACAAGTTTGAAAGTGTCCGATGTACAGAGGGCGGGATGGATAATGGAGGGACAGGGGTGTGATGAAGGAAGGGAAGATACAGAATAGAAGGATGTGCTCTGTAAAAACTGCTGTCATTTCCGCAGGAATCTCACGCGTCCCGGGGTGATGCTGAGGAGCTGATGGAGCGCCTTTAAAACCGGACCTCAGTGGAGTCTGCCTTTCATCTGCGCCTCATTAGTGGGAAGGGCTGATCTCCAGCAGCAGATGTCATGCCCTTCCCAACAGGAAAGGTCCATCCATGCTAGACAGACTATTGTGGGACGTTGTAACTGGAATTTCCCTGTGGCCCTATCTCCAGCTGCTTAGCCTGGGTTAGCCCTAAAGGACATATAGAGCTTGCTTATTATAGAAGCTTATATTATGTTTTGGAATTAAGATTGTAACCCATCTGTGTGTCTGTTTGCTTGCTTTAACATCGTAAATAACTCTCTTGTTTCCTTTTCCTATTTAAATCTCTATCTAGTGTATTCTAGGATTGGCTACAAGCGCTGTCTTTGGTGTGGGATCTGAGGTGCAATGGACCTGGGGTAAGTGACTGGCCCTGTGGGACTGGGAGGAACCTGAATATTGCCGTGATCCTTGCTGTAAGCGACCATGTATCACACAGGTAGGCTCACCTGGGTGGTGAGGCAGATTGGATGCCCAGCGGGGCGGTCTGTGACTCCATGTTAAGGCTGTTATTGTGTCTGAGGAGTTTACACTTGGTAATTGGTTGGTGAAACCCAAGTATGGAACTTGCAGCCAATGTGGGGTTTGGGCCCCGGTTATTAACAGTCTGCCCTGAGGTTGGGCCTCCCGTTCTTGCATCTCCCTTGGGAGCATGGCACCCTCGCTGGAGGGAGATGGATCTACCTGGTGCCTGGGCTGGAAGAATCTGGCTCCGTCTGTCTAAACGCTGACCGCGGGCTGTAGCAGCTGGGCGTTTATGCCATGCACAAGGCTACGTAGCTTGCTTGGCACCTCCTGGCCTGGGGCGTTCTCATGACGTGGTGGAGCTGGCAGCCAGGAAGTGAATGCTTCCCCCAGAGCCTTTGTGCCGTTTTGGTGTGCTCCAGGGGCTTGCCGGGCAACAGGGACTGGCAGGCCAGGCAGGGCCATACCCCATATGTGTCCGGAGGAGAGGGGCTGGCCAGCCGGGGCTGGGGCTCTGGGTGTGCTGCCCTGGGACAAGGAGCTGTGCTGGCGCAGATGTGCTCAGGCAGGCCTGGCTCCCCCTCACACCAGCTTTCCCCCGTGGTAATGCCATTGACTCCACTGGCGTCATTCTTGGCTCACACCAATGGGAGTCGAAATTTGGCCCTGCTGAACATGACCCTATTGCATTATTCCTCTGCAATAGCCCCAAAGGGGTGGTGGGGAGTTAGTGGTAGTGGGACGGGGGGGGGTGTGAAGAGGCTCCCTGGCGGCTCTGTGCCTGGAGAAGGACAGTCCCAGGGAACGAGGGAGTGTTTCTGGAGCAGCGTTTCAGGCAGTGCTGCTCCTTTTTCTCTGACTAAAGCTGCTGTAAACCTGCCCCAGCTCCTCACATAAATTCGCATCCAGGGGATCTTGCTCCCTGCACTTTGTGCGACTGCACCAGGGGAAGGAAGGCAGCAGATTGCTTTGTAGGAAAGCATGGAACAGTGACAGACCGAGCTCCTGTCTTTGCCTGCTGCTAACAACTTGGTTCAGCTGGATAATGGGCCTTTCTGGGGGGAGGTGCTGAGTCTCGGCCATGTCTGGGAACATCTCGGGGGCGGGGAGGTAGGTGGGTTTGGTGCGCGCATGTGCAGTTGTGACTGAGACCAGCCAGGGCAGAGCCGCTCCCCATTCCCTGTCCTCACTGATCTGCAGCTCCAGGATCTCCCAGAGATTTTCAATTGGCAGATATGGTTGGACACATTAGAAAGCAAATACCTGGGGAGGCCAGGGTTTAGTTGTGCCCTGCACCCCAGAAGGAGGTGGCGCCACCTCTTAGAAGTGTTAAATCTCTGCTCACAGCTGAGTTTGTGCATGGCTCTTTCCTACTGAAAGATGAAGAATCTGGTGGGGTCTCTTCACAAAGGGAGGTCTGCTGCTTTATCTTTGCCATGCAAACCAGGCTGGGGGGGGTGCACGTGGGCATACGGGGGCTTTGGGGGATTGCCGAGCCTTTGCAATAGATCCCATTCCCAGACAGAGGAGGTGGGTAGCACATACTCAGTTACCTCCGTTGCTGACCTAACCCCATTGATTGTACCGATCTGAGTCTGATGAGATGTGCGAAACAATCAATATACCTGCAGTTCTGCAAGTGAATGTGGGTAGGAGGAGGCTGAGGGCTGGAGGTACAGTATTAACCCAGCGTGCTCCCCTACTGTATGTCCCAAGCTATCTTAAGGAATGCAAGAGTTCTTCTCCTGCTGCGTGTTATTTAGGTTCTATTGATCTGGCTGTGCCTTGTGCCTGGGAGACATGTGTCTGGCCTCATAGCGGATGGACGGGCGGTGAGTTGTGGGCACTGCTATTGACTGCCTCAGAATTGCGCATGTCCGAGTATATTTGTTCCCTCTCCTGTCCTGCCCCACCCTGTCCCACTTGGGTGCCCTGTCACAGGCCCACAGGTTCGGTGCTATGCCTACGGTCACCAACAGTCCCTCATGTCTTCATCTCTGTACAAGATCGGGAGTTGCTGAATGCTGCAGGAGATACCGCTGGGGAATGGGGGGGGTGCTGCTTAGTATGAACAATATCGGGAAAGGGGGGTGCTAAGAAAACTGTCCCTTATTCTTGAACTACAACATTGGCAACGGTAGCTATGCTCCAGCTCCTAGACTGTCTCTTGGAGATGCCCTGTCAGTGAGCCAGACGCAGAGAGTTCCACACCTCTCCACACTTCGGAGGTTGAGCCTCTGGGCTCCAGCAGTCCTGTTTCTCTCCTGAGTTCTGCTCCAGGAGACCAGCTGAACTAGACTCCTGGGAGGAGACTTTTACTCTCTTCAGAGAGCGGTGCATCTCGCCAAGACTTGGCAGTGGCCCAGGCAGCCTTTTCCAAACAGAGGGGGGTTTATCAGTCAGCTGGAACAGAGCATTGGGAAGTCCTTAGGTTAGCCCAGAGAAGCAAAGGTTAAGACCTGATCCATATTGGCCATGCCAGGAATCCTGTGAGTCATGCTGCTGTGAGAACCATCTGGTTTTCTTCTCTGTCCCTTTTTCTCCGCCAATAAGAGTCTGCATCTCTGTGCATCCCATTTCCCCACCACCTCCTGTCACTTCTGCCCATTGTCCTCCTGCTGCAGAACTCTGCTGAGTTCATATATGCTCCACCCACCAACCTGGGAGCCTACTGTTGACAGGTACCAAGTGTCTAGCCCTCAGGGTTCCTGTTTCTGTTTCCATTGATATGGGTTGGTCCCAGCCTGCCCTTAACAACCCATTCGTATGGCCCCAGACAGCTATGTGACAAACACCTCACATTTCCTGGTCTCTGTAATCAGTGCATAGCAGTACAAAGAGCAGAGGGAAACTGAGGCATGCACTGGCATCACTAAAATATCAAAATTTCCAGATTCATCACAACCCATCTGCCAGTTTCATCTGGTCTTTCAGACAGTAAGAGCGGGGAGACTGTTGTTTATTTCCCCCCATTTTGACCCAGCCAGATACTGAATTTTTGGCTATCTAGTAGCTTGTTCCAGTTAGGAGGAGAAATTGATGATGGAGTCAGGTATTTCTTTGATGCAATGTTCTTTGTTTATGAAGACTGGACAAAGTCCTGTTTCCCTGAACACAAGATGAACCAAACAACAGGAAGCAGTGTCCTTGCGCAGTTCCAAGCCTCTTGTAGCTGGCACCCCCGACCCCCCCAGCCTTTCTCTAGGCTTCTCCCAGGGCCACACACTGTTCCAGGCTGGGCCTGCAGCTTCTCCAGTCCTGCCTGCTCGGCTTCCTGACCTCTTCTGTTTTTCTGTCTCACACACCCCAGCCAGGGAGACAAAACCAGCCCCACCAATCTAGGCTCCAGTCCTTGCATTCGAAAGCCCCTGGCCCACATCGTTCAGCATCCACTCAAGCTTTTCCTTGGGTCTGGGCTGGATACAGCTGATGTTGTTTCAGTCACTTCTGTACTTTTCTCTGGAATGCAGGCCAGCCACTGCACCCACCCCGACCCCCAGGCTTCGCCCTCCCCCAGCACTGTTTGTACCGCGCCCAGCACAATGGGCCTGGCCCATCTGAGCGCGTTAGGCACAGCTGCAATTTGAGAGCTCAGTACCACTGCGAGAAGGGTACTGTGGGCCGTGAAGTCAGGCTCAGAGCCAAGGGGCAGCAGGGTCCTGGCCTGCGACAGGCTTTGTTCAGGTTTGTATATACGCCACACTGGGAATTACAGCGCGGCCACCCACGTTTCATAGTGAAACTCGCAGCCCCATTCTCATTATTGGCCTTATTTCCTGTCCCCTCCAAAGCCTGCCCCTAAAAGGGGGTGGGGGAGACCATTAACAAGAACAGAAGGTGTCGGTGGCCTGCCGGAGACAGTGACCAAGAAACGGCAGCAGGTGGCGGGCAGGGAATGCCCACGAGGATTTCACTAACTGCCTGGCACACACCATGGGAATGTATCCGCAGCAGCCCACGGCACCCACATCTCCCTCACAAGGGACGTGACATGAGTCCAGGCCTTGAGTGTGCTGGGAGCCTGAGCCCCTTTGCCCGACCACCTCCCATTGGGCATGGCAGCGGAGTCGCAGGAGGGGTTCCCGGCGGACATACTCCATGCAGGAGTGTTCTGCCATAAGCACTTTAATAACCTTTGCCTCCAGCTTTCCCGAGGCCTAAGTAACATCAGTAAATAGGATTAGTGCACAAAAGGGAATGACAGGATAATAAACGTCCCCGTAATGGTGATGCCCTGCTAAATGACACGAGCTAGGGCCAGGCAGCCTCGCGGCTTTTGCGAAGCCAGCGGAGAGCTTAGATACACTCACCCAGTAACCATCCTGGGAATGCATCGTTCATCCAGCCTGTCCAGGGTGGACTAGGTTTGGAATCTAGCACGTAGAAAAGCGACTGCTGCCGTTTAGCATATGGGGGGATCATCCCAGGCCCTCGATCTTGCATTTCTTGTACATACAAAGGCAAGGGGAGATTTGGGTTAGGTTCTACCTGGCGGTAGAAAAGGTGACATGTAGGTGAAGTAGTTTTAACGAGCCCTCCAGTAACTCATCAGAGCATGCAGCTCAGCTCTCGTGACCAGCCCTAGGCTCACGCACCAGGGCATGAGCAGAAAACACAAGGAAGCAGGTTTCCATTCAAAGCTCCCCAAGTGATGTTAATCACAAGAAGGGAGAGAGAAGTGGGGCAGCAGCTGAGCAGTGTCCAGTTACCTTCAGGGAGTGTCTGCCATCTTCACCTGCCGCCCCGGAGGGAGGGATGCCCGCGAGCTTGGCTCAGGTGATTTTCTTTCTGAAGAGCAGTGTGTCTGCCCAAGAGTTGGCGGGCCCACCCATTGTATCCCCAATGGCACGCTCAGTCTTCACAGCACTGGGGGCCCTGGAACAGCGCCTGTGTCTCCAGCCCCCCACCCAGGTCAGACCCCGGGTCTCCCAGCAGCAGCACGGAGGTGGAGCACTCTTGAAGCAGTAGGGAACAGGGGTGGCGGAACTGTAGGGATGGGGGCCAGGGCCCCCACAATGGATATATTGGACGGCACGGGGAGATGATGGATGTTTCCACACACACACACCCAATACCTGGTGGAGGTACAAGAGGGACCTGACTATGTTTCTACCACCCCCCTCCCCGCACATGCCAGGAGAGGGCAGAGGTGGGAGCAGGACCTGGAGCAGGGGCTGGAGCGGCCGCTACATCACAAAGGTCAGGCCAAGGGGTGGGGAGCAGGCCAGAGGAGCTCTCCTTTTCCCACCTGCTTTCACACAGCTGGCTTGAGTAGCCACCCCAGCTGGGGCTAGCATGCGGGGGGGGGGGGGGGCTAGCATGCGGGGGCTGCACAGGGGTGTCTCAGTGTATGCTCCCAGCTGGCTGGGGGAAGGGGTCACTCATGTGACTCCCCAGCCCAACCCAGTCCTGCCTTCCAGCCGCTGCAGGGCCGGTCAAAATCACCAGGTCCAGGGAAGCGGCAGGAGCTTGTGTGCCAGCTGCTGGGACAGGGCACCACCATCTGGGCAGGGCACCAGCTGGCAGGGGTGTGGTGCATGGGACACTGGGCCCCAGCCAGAGAAACTGCAATTCGAACTGTTGGGCTGCCTCTCCCCAGCCTGCGGCTAGCCCCAGGAGCTCTCGCTCCACTTCCCCACTCACATTGAGCACGGTCCCTCTCCCTCGGCAGGATGGTTGGCCCATCATGTAGGATAGCAGCCAGTGTCATATGGGAGTGAAGCCGAAGGTAAAGTCTGTGTCCCCCTTCAGGCTGTAGGACCCCTCTCCTCCCAGGAAGTTAATTATTGCCGTGTGTGTGTGTGCGCACACTAAACTCCCCCCAGATTACTTCATTATGGAGACAGAGACTAATTCTTCTGCAAGTGTGGAAAGGTTCTTTAGTTGAATTAACAAGCTGAAATCTGATGGAACGGTGAATAAACTCATCTTCCCTGCATCACTCACCTGGGACTCCATCAGACTCACCACCATTAGAAAAACTCACATTGAGGGCATCATTTATAATGGACCAAAATAATCAGAAACGTTTGGCCCAGAGGGAGGTGGTAATGGAATGTAGATCTGCTTCTAATCTTTCATTATTTGCCTTCTCCCTCCCCTAACTTGGCAGCCCCAGTATTTTGCTTTGCCTCCTCCAGGTGACTAATCGTTAGACTAATTAGTGGCTAATCAATGTTTAATTAAAATGTTGCTGTTAATTACAGGAAGTGCTACTGTAATTTGGATATAAAATATTATTTAAGTGCATTTTTAAAGGACAGTTTCTATCTTGGAGATAAAGGAGTTTTAGCTGAATATTTTCCTTGCCTTGGGCCTGAGGGGAGGGGCACTGGTCAGTGTCCTTTCACTAGTGAGCGTGGCCTGTTATGTGAGAAACGGCGACCTTTTCCTTCATTCTGACGGCGAGGGCTGTCTCGTCTCCTCGGTCTGTTTTCTGCAGAGAGCGATGAGGGCGTTTCACCTCCAGCTAGTGCAGGCCCAGGGTCTCCAGCCATGGCTCAAGCAATGCGCCTCACTCCTGAGTGGCAGCACACTTGTCATTCAGACTTGGCTCCTGCTATCGCAGCCAAGTCACTTCATCCCGATTTGTGGTACCCCCAATATGCCCCCAATGTTATTGTTGGGGGCCTGCTCTTCGGCCCGGGATTGTATCGCGGGAAGCAGAGGGGTGTGGTGGGAGGCTCACTTTACCAAAGGACCCTGGCAGTTGGGGTTAGAAAGGGAAAATTAGGAAGAAAGCATCTAGGTAACTTGGGCTGTCAGATGCTGGGAAGGTCCCTCCAGATTCTGACCCAAGACGTGATCCCAGCCCAGAGCCTGCTGAGACAGGGCTGTGGGAGCACCCAGCCTGAAAGGACTTGCTCAGTACAACTCTTCATTCTTTATCTTCACATGGAGTTTGTCAATTCATTGGGGGTTCTCTGAAATCTGAGGCCACCAAGTCGGGCTCTCCTCCAGAGCCTGAGGATCACTATGCACCTTCCATGCTGCATGACAGCCCAGAGGGTTTCCGTATAATCTATAGTAAATATCCCATCAATGGTGGATTTGTAGGTCAGCCAGCTATGCTGATACCTCCAGGTATCTGCTCATTCTGAGCCTTGCTGGGATCCTGCTTTCACTCTTCTTAATTCTGTGGCTGCTTCACCCCCTACCCCACCCCCCACCGCCATCCTAGTGGGCAGGGGAGTGATCGCTCTGCTCCCTTTGGGGCTCCAGAAAGCAGGGCTGGGACACGTCAGTCTCAGGCGTTCAGCTGTGATTGTGATGGGTGTCAGTGCAAAACTCTCCAAGAAAGAGAAAATACCGGATCAGCGCACTAACAATTCACTAAAACCTGCAAAGGGAGTCCTTCCCCCTGACATTTCACCCACTTCCTCCCTTCGCGCCTCTGTTTGTGAACTTTAAGGGGTTGCCATTTTTGGCCACTCCTGACTCCTCCAGCCCCAGGGGGCAGGAGAGTTTGGGGGTTCCCCTCGTGTTATTCACCCCAGTTCCCTAGACATTTCCTTGGCAGCCAAAAAAGCCAAGTCTCTTGGCTCTGTCCCGGGCATGACACCTGAGGGTGAGCCTCGTTCCCAAAGCATGGGGTTTGTGCTGCTTTGCCTTTAATGCCCCAGAGCTGGTGGGAGGCGTGTGATGCTCATTGCTGTGAAAAATGGGTAGCTGGAAGTTTGCCAGGACTCTGCACAGTGACTGGTGGGGAAAGACTCTCACCCTAGGGATCGTTTGGTGGGAGGGAGTAGAAATCACTGGGCATGCAAATGACTAAGGGGATTAAGGATCAATTGTGCAAGACGCTGAGCACTCGGCTGTCTCACATGCTTAGAATGAAGCACATTCGTAAGCGCTTACTGGACTGGAGCCAGCACGCTCCGCAACTTGCGGGATCAGGCCCTAAGATGTTACTCACCTTAACCCCTGGAGGCCTAGAGGTTACATGCAAACCGGTCAGATTTGACTGGTAACTGACTTTGCAGTGGACATTTACTGGCACCACAAAGCCTTGGGCAAACCCAGAACTGGGGTAGTAGGGGGAGCCGCAGGGCAGGATCATGGTGTTCCGATCAGCTGTGTGCAGACAGCTCAGCACTGGAATAATAGCAGGAGCTGCAGGGCAAAATCGAGGTGTACGTGAAGAGATGTTTGTGCAGTAGCCAGGCCTGGTGAATTGGAGAAACTGTGTGGTGGGGAGCCCTGGCATGGAACAGGTCAGGACAGAGGTACCCTAGCGGAGAGGGGTGTCCGGGGGAAGCTGGGAAAGCCCTGGCCCACACTCCGTCTGGCTTTAGCCAGTGCTCATTCTCTTAGTTTTATGAGCACTCAAGTCCCCGTTTCTTTACAAACCCAGCAGAGTGCTGCCCACACTGCAGTCAGCACAAGTGTTCATCTGTCACTTTCCAAGAGCACAAAGTGTTTTCAACCCCTCTGCTCCTCCATAAACTGGAAAGGGGGGTGACACCACACCCAGGGGATTTGCATACCAGAGCACACTTCTGCTGCCAGAAGCGCCCCTTCGCCCTAGGGACTGTGCTGCTGAGAAAGTGGTGAACAGGCACTTTGCAAGTACACGGGAGTCACACTTTGCTAATTACTTGATTTACATTCTTTCTGCTCTTTACGTTCCATATTCCACTTTCCTTGCCATTGTATCGCTATTTCCGTTTCTTTAAAGTGCACCACAGTATAATAATGTCCAGTGCTTTAGAGACTGCTCAGGACGCCCCGTGTATCCACCTGGGAATGAGTGTACCACGTGTGGGGATGAAATGTTAATAAAGGGCCATGTTCTAGTCAGCTGGACAAGGTGCGAGAGCATTTTTTTGCTGAAGCAGATGAGCCCAGAAATTAAAGAGCAGCTGACACGTTGTGGCCAGCCCTGAAAGCTCTGTTTAGAGACAGCTCAGATTCCTGCCTCTATTTTCTGTATTTCTCTCGCCTCTGCCTTGGTTCAGGTTTCTGTGGATTCAGGATCTTCTGTTTTTTACAAGCTCACCAGCAGCTGCTGCTTATTTCCTATCTAAGCACCTCATCCTTTGTTGCGTGACATCACACTTGGTTGTTGTTGAGTTTGTTGTTGGGATGTCACAAGCGATGAAGGGAGAGATCCGAAGACCTTTGGATGGACGTCTGCAGAGGCCCCTCTCTCCCTTCAGTGTTCTTGTTGTCACTGACGCTGGGCTTGTCTCTCTGCTGTTACAGTGAACATGAACCAGATGAGTCGTGCAATAATTGGACCCAACCATCTTCTCTCTCCTGGTCACATGCCTAAGAGCCTGCAGAATTCTCCCCCTGCTGCTGACCAAGTTCATTATTCACCCGAAGCAGGAATCGTTTATGCCTAAAGCAAGAGGCTGAAAATGGCTCCAAGCAGCGCATGGCACAAATGAGGGGTCCACTGAGCCATTGCCAGGTGTACAACGTCCTCCTCAGCCCAAATCTCCCACTGACAGGGACTCTGTCTTCCACCCCACCCTCCGCGTCCTTCTGGAGAAATATGGAAAAGATCGGGACCCTTGCCTGGTTGTTCCCATGCAGTCTGAAAAATGTGCCCTCCACCACCACTCTGCCTAGCCCCTGCGTCCATTCAGGCTGCCGCCAACGCTGGGATAGCCACCCCTTGTCTCTAGTGGGGCTGTCCTTTCCACCTGGCCATTATCTTCACCTTCAGCATGCCTATGGTAACAGGGTGGCCTGCCCCTTTAAGGGCCAGCCAGCCCTGGACAATTATCAGGCCCAGCTAGGAAGGGAGTAAGTAATTATTAAAGCCAGCGAGTGACTCTGGTGAAGGGAACTGCAGGGAGACGCTGCAGAAAGGGACAGGTTCTGCAGTGTTCCCTGCGGGAGGGAGACTCCAGGTTGTGAGCCATGGTTACTGTGACTGGGTAGAAAGCCCCAGATACAAGGGTTGGTGAATTTGTCACTTGGACATTAAATGGAGTCCAGAACGAAGGGCTAAAGGCTAATTTGGTGTGGCTAATAATTCCCCAGGCTCATGAGGAAGCCAGCATCTGATACCTGTCCTGATCAAACCCCACAGTGAGGTGCCCTGTTCAGCCTTTGAGCACTCTTCCTTTCCTACATGCATGTGGAGAAGGTGGGAATGAATCAAACAATGTGCTCTCTTTAAGCTCCTTTTTGTTGCCTAACAGGAATGTATCCTGTTGGTCACAAGGGAATGGCTCGTCCTAAGCAGAGGAGATAGTAACATGCTATAGGATGCAAACTAGATACTCATAGACTCATAGACTCATAGACTTTAAGGTCAGAAGGGACCATTATGATCATCTGGTCTGACCCCCTGCATGCTGCAGGCCATAAAACCGTCCCTACCCCTTCCCTGGACTCTGCTGTTGAAGTCCCCAATCCTGTTTTAGGTGACTTCAATTGGCAGAAACCCTCCTGCTAGAGATCCCTGCCCCATGCTGCGGAGGAAGGCGAAAAACCTCCAGAGGCTCAGCCAATCTGCCCTGGAGGAAAATTCCTTCCCGACCCCAAATATGGCGATCAGTAAGACCCCGAGCATATAGGCAAGAGTCTCCAGCCTGACCCCTGTCGGCCATTATACAATTTACCTACCATTTCTTGGTTTTCCTTGACTACTATGTTTTACCATTAAACCATTCCCTCCATAAATTTATCTAACTTAATCTTAAAACCAGACAGGTCCGTCGCCCCCACCGTTTCCCTCGGAAGGCCGTTCCAATATTTCACCCCTCTGACGGTCAGAAACCTGCGTCTAATTTCAAGCCTGAACCTCCCCACGGCCAGTTTATATCCATTCGTTCTCGTATCCACATTAGTACTAAGCTGGAATAATTCTTCTCCCTCCCTCGTATTAATCCCTCTAATATAGTTAAAGATAGCAATCATATCCCCCCTCAGCCTTCGCTTTGTCAGACTAAACAACCCAAGCTCCTCTAGTCTCTTTTCATACGACAGGTTTTCCATTCCTCTGATCATCCTAGTGGCCCTTCTCTGCACCCGTTCCAGTTTAAGTTCATCTTTTTTAAACATGGGAGACCAGAACTGCACACAGTACTCCAAATGAGGTCTCACCAGCGCCTTGTACAACGGAAGCAGGACCTCCTTATCCCTACTAGATATACCTCGCCTAATGCATCCCAAGACAGCATTGGCTTTTTTCACCGCCACGTCGCATTGTCGACTCATAGTCATCCTGCGGTCTACCAGGACCCCTAGGTCCTTCTCCTCTTCCGTTACTTCTAACCAATGCATCCCCATCTTGTAACTAAAATTTTTATTAGTCATCCCCAAATGCATCACCTTACACTTTTTACTATTAAATTTCATCCTATTCCTGATACTCCAATTCACAAGCTCATTCAAGTCTCCCTGCAGGATATCCCTATCCTCCTCCGAATTTACAACGCCTCCCACCTTCGTATCATCCGCAAACTTTATCAGCCCACTCCTGCAATCGGTCCCGAGGTCAGTTATAAATAAATTAAATAAAATGGGTCCCAAAACCGAACCTTGAGGCACTCCACTAGTAACCTCCCTCCAACCCGACAGTTCACCCTTTAATACGACCCGCTGCATTCTCCCCATTAACCAATTCCTTATCCACCTCTGGATTTTCATATCGATCCCCATGTTTTTCAGTTTAACCAATAATTCCTCATGGGGTACAGTATCAAACGCTTTACTGAAATCCAGGTATATTAGGTCCACCGCATTTCCCTTATCTAATAAATCCGTTACTTTCTCAAAGAAGGAGATCAGATTCGTTTGGCACGATCTGCCCTTCGTAAAACCATGTTGTAATTTATCGCAATTGCCACTAACCTCCAGGTCCTCAACTAGTTTCTCTTTTAGAATTTTCTCTAACACCTTGCACACTACAGATGTTAAACTAACAGGCCTGTAGTTACCCGGATCACTTTTTTTCCCTTTCTTGAAAATAGGAACCACATTAGCTATTCTCCAGTCTAACGGGACCACCCCCGAGTTTACAGATACATTAAATATTATCGCTAACGGGCCTGCTATTTCCCGCGCCAATTCCTTCAATATTCTCGGATGAAAATCGTCCGGTCCTCCCGACTTAGCCCCATTAAGGCATTCAAGTTTTGTTTCTACCTCGGATACGGTAATCCCCCATCCTGAATGCCCCTCTGTAGTGATGCTAGCATCCCTAATACCTTCATTGGCCTCATTAAACACCGATGCAAAATATTCATTGAGATATTGCGCCATGCCTAGATTGTCTTTAATCTCCTCTCCGGCAATAGTCTTCAGCGGTCCCACTTCTTCTTTCTTTGCTTTCTTCCTATTTATGTGGCTGTAAAACCTCTTACTATTGCTTTTAATTCCCCTCGCTAGGTCCAACTCTACACGGCCTTTGGCCTTTCTCACTCTATCTCTACATTCTCTGACTTCGCTAAGGTAAGTTTCTTTACTAATCCCTCCCCTCTTCCACTCTTTGTACGCTTTCTGTTTCTTCCTAATCGCCCCTTTGAGTCGGTCGCTCATCCAGCTCGGTCTAAATCTCCTGCTTTGTAATCTTTTTCCCTTTTTTGGAATGCAGGCCTCCGACAGCTCATGCATCTTTAACTTGAAGTAATCCCAGGCTTCTTCTGCCTTTAGATCCATTAATACGTTTGCCCAATCCACTTCCCTTACCAGTCCCCTTAATTTGTTAAAATTGGCCTTTTTAAAATTATAAACCCTAGTCTTTGACTTAATTCTGTTACTCCTCCCATGTATTTTAAACCGAATTAGTTCATGATCACTGGAGCCCAAATTGTCCCCCACTACCACTTCCTCAACGAGGTCCTCACTACTTACCAGAATCAAATCTAAAATGGCCTCCCCCCTCGTCGGTTCAGCTACCACTTGATGAAGGAATTGATCAGCAAGCACATCTAGGAACATCTGAGCCCTATTATTACTACTAGCGTTTGTGCCCCAATCTATATCAGGGAAGTTAAAGTCCCCCATAATTACACAGTTTCTATTAGTAATTACTTCTCTAAACACATTAAATAGTTCCTTATCCATATCCTGGGTCGATCCCGGCGGTCTATAGCACACTCCAAGCACTATCCCCGGAGAGGCTCTAGTAGTCCTATTACCCAGTGTGAGTATTGCCCAGACGGACTCTGTGTTACCTAATCCATCAACTATTATTTCTTTACAGCTTATTTCACTATTGACATACAATGCCACCCCCCCACCTTTACCTTTATTCCGGTCTTTCCTAAACAGCGCATACCCCTCCATACCTGCGTTCCAGTCGTGACTGCCATTCCACCACGTTTCTGTTATTCCTACGATATCTGGTTTCAGCTCTTGGACCAAGAGCTCCAATTCCTCCATTTTATTACCTAGGCTTCTGGCATTGGTGTATAAACACCCTAATGTATGTCGTTTAGCCTGTCTCCCATTAGTAGCACTATAAGTTGCGGGCCTCCTTGCGTCCATCCCCCCTGTCCTTCCTATGTCCAATCTCATCTCCCCGGCTATGTCTCCTCTCATTTTACTCACCTTTTCCATACTGGAATCTGGCGTGGAGATTAACTGTGCATCTCCCAACCTTCTCCCCAAACTTCCTAGTTTAAAGCTCTTTTGATAAGATGAGCCAGCCTCCCTCCCAGAAGTCTATTTCCTTCCCTACTCAGGTGGAGCCCATCCCGCGAGAACAGGTGTCTGTCCCCGAAAGCCTCCCAGTGGCCATACATCCCAAAGCCCTCCTTATAGCACCACTCCCTTAGCCAACTATTTATTCTCACAATCCTATCAGCCCTTTGCTGCCCTTCCCTCGGAACGGGCAGAATCCCACTAAAGATAATCTGAGCCTCTATCTCCTTGAGCGTCTTCCCCAGCCTGGCATAATCTCCCTTGATTCTCTCTAACGAGAACCTAGCCGTGTCATTCGTTCCTACATGAAGGATTATCAAGGGGTTCTTACCTGCTCCTTTTAGGATCCTTTTCAACCGCAGGTCCACATCGCGTATCTTTGCCCCCGGTAGACAGCACACCCTTCTGTTCTCCGGGTCCGCCCTGGTCACAGGCCTGTCCAATCTCCTCAGTAAAGAGTCTCCAATTACATACACCTGCCTTCGCCTGGCAACAGTGCGATCTAGTAATCTAGTCTCTAGTCCCTCTAGTCCTGACCTGTGCCTGTTCCTATCTTCCCTTATGCTCCCCCTCATGCCTTCCTGATTCCTCCCGTGGCCCAGAATTGGTGCTGTCTCCATCAACTCCTCCCCTCTCTCTCTCGGACTAGCCGCTCTTCTCTTCTTCCTCACTCTCCCACCTTCAGCCGCCACCTGCTGCCCCTCCACCTCGCTATCCAAACACTCGAACCTATTCCTGAGTTCTATTCCCCCCTCGCTGGCCCTTCTTTTCCTTGGCCTGCTTCTCACAGTCACATGCTTCCACCTCCCATGTTCTCCCCCTTCCATTCCCCTCTCACCGTCCTCTGCCTCTACCTGCGCTGCAGGACACTCTCCTTCAGCCCCTCCTTGCCTGTCCTCCATCAGCTGCTCAAACCCCCGCCTAAACTCCACCAGGGTATCTACCTGCATCTGCAGCCCCTTAATCTTTTCCTCCAGTAACACTATCAGGCGACACTTCATACACACATACCTGTGTTCCGGCTCCCCTGCTAGGACCATATACATACCACAGCTTCCACATGCAGCCATCTGCATTCTGTCTGCTCCTGCTGCTTGGCTCATGCCTGCTGCACTCCCTGCCCACAGCACCTGTGGGAGCAGAGCACACACCGAACCCCGCCCTCCTGCCTCCCCCTTTACCTCCCCCTGCAAACTCCCTCTCAAACTCCCCTGTTAGCCGCCCTGTTGGCTGCCGCTGCTCGCAGCTGTCCCGCTGCCTGGCTGGGCGGCCGCTTTTATGGGCCCCTTGATCAGCCAAGCCCCGCCCCCTGCTCAGGCCTCGGCGTCCGTCCCAGGTACAATCAACTTAGGCCTGAATAAGGACTGGGAATGGCTGAGCCATTACAAACATTGAATCTATCTCCCCATGTAAGTATTCTCACACTTCTTATCAAACTGTCTGTACTGGGCTATCTTGATTATCACTTCAAAAGTTTTTTTCTCTTACTTAATTGGCCTCTCAGAGTTGGTAAGACAACTCCCACCTGTTCATGCTCTCTGTATGTGTGTATATATATCTCCTCAATATATGTTCTATTCTATGCATCCGAAGAAGTGGGCTGTAGCCCACGAAAGCTTTGCTCTAATAAATGTGTTAGTCCCTAAGGTGCCACAAGTCCTCCTGTTCTTTTTGCGGATACAGACTAACACGGCTGCTCCTCTGACACCTGCTATAGGACTGTTCCACTCCATCCCAAATGGCCTTCACCTGCTGTCTGTATTTGCAAACAAACTCCAAAGCCCAAGAATTTCTTCCCACTGTGCTGCTGGGTGGAACCTGCTAAAAGAAGGCCTGTTTCAGGAATGGACTAACCAACGCATAGGACCTCTCTAGGGGAACCCATGTGACCTGGGCTGTCTCTTGCTGCCGCTTAGCTTCCATGTCAAGTCTACCCAGGCAGGGAGGTCTCGGCTTTCTTCTTATTCTTGAGCGTTCATGCTCCCTTCGCTTTTTCTTTTCTCCCTGATAACAGGCAGTTGCTAATCTAAGTCCTTCTCTCCAGGCCATAGGTTTGCCCCCATTACCGGTAAGTGAAACACTACTTGTTCTGCATCCCCACTGAGCAGTTTTGTGATGTATTCCAACTACAGAAGACTGGCAAACAGGGCTTTAGTGTTGCCTCTGAAATTGGGCTTCTGATACGACTGGGGTCTCTTTTTGTTTGTTTGCTTGATGCCATTAAATTAGTTTTCAGCAGTTCTTGTTCTCCTTCCCTGCTAGTTAGAGAGGGACGTTGACAACAGACCAGGGTTTCACCAAATTAGACAGTGACAGTGCGGGGAGAAGGAACTATGTTTAGAAATAATTACTTTGTCTTTTGCAGCGGTATTAGTGCTTCCTTGCTGGCAGCTACAGGAATTAGCTGAAGGTATTGGTGACATAAGTAGCAGTAATTTTGCTTCTGTATTCATCATTGCTTTCATGTAGGAGAGACAAAGAGACAGTATCAGGGCAAAAGGGGGAGAGAGAAGCAGGTAGCCATAAAGGCAAAAAGCCCAAGATCACCGTTGTAAGATCTGTGCTTTTTGCAGGTTTTATTCTTGAGGGTAGTTTGCAGTTCTTGATGCAATGGGAGTGTTCCCAGATGTAAAGTATACTGCAGGGGCATCTATTCTGTGCATGATCAGTGCAGGTGCCCATAATTCTATGGTGTGGACACTCTATGCGCATGTAATATTGTTCTGGGCTCAAGGGACTTGGAGTCAGGGAACGTGGATTCTGTCCCCAGCTCTCCCACAGACTGTCTGTGTGATCTGGGCCAGTCACTCCACTGTGTCGTGCTTCAGTTTTCCCACCCATCAAATGGGGATGATCATATATCTTGTCTCCTAGGGGAGACTGTGAGGCTTCATTTATTAATGTGTGCAAAGCACCTGGAGGCCTTCAGATGAAACGTGCTGTCCGTGCATGGTGGCATAGATTCATACGGCCAGCCATTGGGTTCTGCTCAGTGATTCGTGTATCATTGGGCTAGAGAGTATCTTTCAGAAAGTTCGCTACATTATCACTGCTTGGCAGTACAATCTGGGGTGGAAGTTCTCCTGGTCAGCAGCAAGGTGGGCAGGAGAGTGACTTTGTTTTTAACAGCACAAGCAAAGAACCAGAAAAAAAAAATCATCTTGTCGTCCTCCCAGTCCTGCAGACTCCATATGCAGCCTGAAACTGCATCTGGGCGCTCTCTGCCACTTACGCCCTCACCAGTAATACAGGTCCTGCACTGGCCAGTCATGGTGGTTCTGCCAATGATGCACAGAGCAGGAGAGAATCCACCTGGCTGTGTCAGGGCTGAAAAGAGAGTTAACCCAACTGGGAGGCCCACAGGGAGCGTGGAATAATGACTTTTTCTATGGTAAATGTTATGACCTTGACTGCACTTCTGAGAGAGGCTGCAAGACAGGTCACGGCGTGTGCCTTGTAGCACCAGAAACTGCTCTGTGTTTCTGCAGAGAAGAGCTGAATGGAGATTTTGTGCTAAAATGGTGAACAGTAAATTGCTCCCGCAAGTTAGTGGCAGCGGGAGGGGCTCAGAGCATTCCAGTCAGGCTTTGGGGGCGTAAGTGTGCCGTTCACAGTGTTCCAGCCCACGCAGCTCCTAGTGACTGGCAGTGGAAGCAGCTCTTGGCCTTGGGAGAGGGTGGCCAGAAATGCAAGTAACTCGTGGGTGGGGGGAGGGAGGCGAGGTGACTGAACTCGGGGTGAAGAGGTAAAAGCTGAGGATCCCCATCCAGGCTGCCTCATTAAACCCATTCGTTTCTGAGGAGGGCAGAAGGGCCCTGAAGTTTGTCCTTGCGGCACGTAGGTTCAAGCGGAGAGGCACTGCCCGGCAGAGCCTGGTGTATGTTGGTTGTGCTGTTGAGTCTGGGGAGTAACCAATACTTAGGGAGCAATCTAGGAAACGGCTAAAATTCAACAGCAAATATCAAGTGGTACAATGTGCTTCTCAGCATCACTAGGCGGCCTATCTGTCCTGTGCATGGGATCGGAATGTGCTGCTAATGAAAGGCACACAAGGATTCAGATGAACGAGAACATCAGGGTGGGGATATATTGTTCCGCTGTATCAAAGGGATTATTATAAATGAGACGAGGTGATGACCTCATTGCACAGGCCATGAGGCTGGCCCCAGTTCTGGACACCTGAGCTCCATGAGGCTCCTGGAGAAGATCCAGAGAAGAGATAGGATGGAGGGTGTCTGCTAGGATGACAAAGTGAAGACCTGAAATCCTATAGCATTTGGAGAAGAGGCGGCTGTGGGAGATCTAATTGTTGTGCAAATGGTACCTAACACAGGAACGTAGATCTGGGTAACTGGCAGCAACAGGGACACTCCTGAAAATTCAGTACCCAATGAGCAGACTAAATGTATGTAAGGGCTTTTGTTGTCTGAGGTTTGGTATTCTCTGATCCCAGAAGCCACTTCTGATTCAATGCAAAAAAAGTGGACAATTGACCTGGACATCACCTCTATCTAGGATCAAATGCTTTAATTATATAAGGACAGATATAGCTGCACTGGTGAGTTCTTACTCTCCTGTGTCATCCCATTGACCTTAATGATGAAACTCATGTGAATAGCTGCTCTCCAATGGGAGTAAGGGGAGTCACAATCGGGTTCACAGTGATTCTTGAGCAATGCTCAGTGTAAAAGTAGCGGTCTGAATTAGGACTGGGAAGGAATTTTCGGCTCCCCTTCTAGATCGTTAAGCTGGGATGATCCACGAGGAGTAGCATCCCACACAGTCAATGCCAGGTGCTTGCAGGAAGCTTGGTGTCATTGGAGCTCTGCCTTTCCCTGTTCTCCTCTGTTTCTTTCCGTGATTCTGACAGCACTGCTCCTTTCAGGCAGCATCCCGGCTTCCTGCCCCTCAGCAAGAGGTCTAGATATGAAATGTAAATGCAGCTGTTAGGAAGGAACAGATCTCTGATGAAACAAGGCCATTCATGCTTTCAGATATTAAATTCCATACAGAATATTAAATAATTTCCTCTTCAGTGATCCCAGTAAATTTAATTAGCTCTTGTTCCCCCAATAGAGTTGTCTCTCCATTCCTGAAGCGCTGCATTCAGAATGACGGGGGACTCAGCTCAGCTTCCTGCAGTGCCGTGGGATTGTCACCTGCGGAGCGGCCTCTTCCCATCACCATCTCCAGCCCAGGCCATTAGCTGCTGGGAATCAGCTGATTCTGAAACAGGAGGGATTATGCTTCCAAACTCTTGTGTTTTGGAGGTGACCGTTTATACCATGCCCACTGCCTACTAGGAAACTCTTCCAGAACAGGCAGGGGATTCTGCATGGAGGGTATAGGACAGTACCAGCCAGAGACCAAACCCAAGATGAGGGAGGTGTTGCTTTCTGTGTTTGAGAGCAACTACTTGATGAATCCAGGGCATGCGGGGGATGGGGGGGCCTGTGGGGATGTTGGACTCACTTATTCCAGGCTGGAGAAGGTGGTGAATTTTCTGAATCCGGGACCAATCGGAAATTGCAATGAGGATGGAGGGACTGGAGTGAATCGGAATCTTGTATAGGGTATTTGGCCCTCTGGAGTACAGGACTTCTAGAGGTGCTGCTGGTGGGCTTGCCGAGTCCAGTGATTTGGGGAGCCTGAAGAATCATGAAGCAGCCATGTGGAGTCCCCTTAACAAAATGCTTCATGTTTATTACACACACAAATAAATTCCAGAGAGGAGCAAACTGTGGAACTGTTCTCAAAGTGGCATGCTGCTCCCAGACCCATGCTTAAATTAGTTAATTAAACAGAGATGGAAATTAGAACAGTATGTGCAACAATGTATCCTCTCTTGTCTCTTCCCAGCCCAGTCTAGTCAATAGGAATACAGCAGACACCTGGTCCTCCAATTTACCCAGGTTGTGTGCAATACAGGTGGTTTGACACATGTAGCCCTTTTGTTGCTGGATTGTGCTTTATGGAAAATCCATACCTAATATGTAGGGCCCTACCAAATTCACTGTCCATTTTGTAAATTTCACGGTCATAAGATTTTAAAATTTATAAATTTCATGATTTCAGCTATTTAAATCTGAAATTTCACTGTGTTGTAATTGTAGGGGTCCTGGTCCAAAAAGGAGTTATGGGGTGTGGGGGTCACAAGGTTATTGTAGGGGGGGTGTCGCAGTACTGCTACCCTTACTTCTGCGCTGCTGCCTGCAGAGCTGGGCCCTCAGTCAGCAGCCGCCCCTCTCCTGCACTGCTGTCTTCAGAGCTGGGTGGCCAAAGTAAGGGTGGCATGGTATGGGGTTGCCACCCTTGCTTCTGCGCTGCTGTTGGCGAGCTGCTGCCTTCAGAACCTGGCCAACAGCCGCCACTCTCTGGCCACCCAGCTCTGAAGGCAGTGCAGAAGTAGGGGTGGCAATACCATGACCCCCCCTAAAATAACCTTGTGTCCCCCATCCACCCAACTCCCTTTTGGGTCAGGACCCGCAATTTGAGAAACGCGGGTCTGCCCCATGAAGTCTGTGTAGTATAGGGTGAAAGCACACACAAGACCAGATTTCAGGGTCCGTGATGCATTTTTCATGGCTGTGAATTTGGTAGGGCCCTGCTAATATGACACATGGAAGAGGTGATGTTGAAGGTTTCCAAAACCAGAGTCCCTGAAGGGTGGAGATAACAGCAGTGCTTCCAACAATAGAAGATGTGCTCACCATCAGTGGTTCCTGGTGCACTTCCTCCTCGCTGGCCAATAGCACATCCAGCCCAACCAGACAGTGGCTACGTCTGCCTGCTTGCACCTGTCATCTCAAACAAACCCCTGCAGAATAATGGTCTCAACATCCTAGACTGTGTTTGGTAGCTGGCTTGATCCCACTCTGAGCATCCCTTCCATGTTGGAATCCCGTTCTCTCGTTGCAGAGGGGTAACAGAACAGAGGTGGTGTGAAGTTGGGTAAAAGACCTCTCCCTACATTGGCTTTGCAGCAGTCTTTAAACACAGTTCCCTACATGGTTTGGCTAGCAAACCCCATTCAAGGCATGTTTTATAACCGGTGTTGGGTAGGCGCTTAGCCCAAACCACAGCTTGCTTCCATCCGCCTGAGTCAGCCAAGAATGTGTTGGAAGCCAGGTTAGCTGGAGGCCTGCTGTGAAGACAGTGTCAGCGAGGCCAAAGAGACAGCTCAGACTCAGAGGAAATATACAGGGCTCTCTCTCTTTCCCTCTGTCACCTCTACCCTAGCCCATCCCCGCCGTAGGGATTAAACCATCGTTTTCAGTAGATAGAACTGTTTGCTCTCTCTCTCAGCTTTAGAACTTCAATGCAAAGGAGAAAAAAATTCCTTTCCTGATGGAAAAGGCTAATAGAGGGTTATAAATGTGTCCCTGGCATGGTTCATTAGCTGCAATGACATACTGAGAGCTATGAACGGTATGATACCAGCAAATCAATTTAAAATTTAATCTGAAAAAGAATGAGGGGAGGTTGGATCATGCAACGTATTACTAAACATTTCTTATCAGAATAAATAGAGCAACTTCACAGCTTTCCTTACACAACACTTATTCTGCTGGGTTGCTGTGCAAAACAAAAAATTAAATAAATAAAAAGCTACCTGATTTACCAATGATTAATTTGCATAATTAGAGCTGTGTCAAATCACTACATGGAAGTGTTGAACACACTTTGCTTTGAATGTTTGTGTGGTTGTGTTTGCAGGTTTGGGGTAGGATCTGTAGAATTCTCACCCTCCTTGTTTACTGTTTTTTAATAATTCTGCAAGAATGTAGCATTAATGGTGCCTGCATTCAGCTGTGTCAGAATGGGAGATTTGAAAGGACTCTGTCAAGGTTGAGAGGTTTAGAGTCTGATAGCAGTAAAATCCATGTTATTCTGTAGATGGATGCAGTTTTGTTATCAAAACAAATACTTTTTTCGCTTAAAGTCAGTGCTAGTCATTCAGTATTCATGAGTAACCATACAAAACAAACAAATCTAGGGCTAGGCTTCAAATCTAGGTCTCCTGCAGGGTAGTGGAGCGCACTGATTTCTAGGCCCTTAGACCACCCTTCAGACTCTTCCCAGTGTGAAAACATCAAATCAGGGTCCCGGCATGGTAAATCTGGATGTCTCCTTGGCCACACTTTAGGACTTGTTTGGGAAAGCTCATGAGTAGTGGACAATCAAGGATAAATCTTTTGCCTTTACCATGCTCTGAGGGCTCCATCTGAGAACATAGCTGGTAGTGATGCCTAGAGTTAAGGATGATTAACACTTTATATTATAAGACCCTGTTTTCAGTTGCTTATAACTTTGGTAAAGTTTTAACTTTTCAGACTGAAATTTTCCATGCTGGGTGTCTGCCTCAGGCTGGATATTTTTGGAAAGTTGCAACTAAAATGGTTCTGCCCTTTCCAAGAAGAAGACTAATGGAAAAATATATTGTTTTTTTCTTAGAAGTGTTTCATTGAGAAGCTTTGGTGTCTCCCTGCTTTGGGGAAGGTACTTGAAATTTGGCAGAGGGTCATCCTGGTTTTAGGGATGTGCCTTTTGCTGTCCCTGTGAAAATCTGCCCAAGTTTGGCTAAATGATAAGCTTCTGAAAAATTCCAATTTGCCCCTGCTCAGCAGAGATTAGTTAGAAGCTAGTGACGTTGCTCTCTGAAGACTGTCTCAGCTCCTATGAGTCAACCGGACTGCCCATGTGCCATCCCCACAGCATGACTGAGCATGGGCCATCCTGGTGCTACAGCAGCTACGGGGGACTTTCTGTAAAATTGCTCCTCTTGGGGGCACTGCGGCACCTGAGCTGAGAGCAGGAACCAGGCAGTGTGGAGAAAGGGGAAAGAGTCCGAGCTGAGAGCTGTGGCAGGTGAGAGGAGCCAAGAGGAGACAGGAACCCGGACATGGATGGATAGGACCGGGGAACAGAGAATGTCGGCCATAGGTACACGATGGGGGACTCTATCCTGGGAAGTGTGACTGAAAATTTTTGGGGGGATAATCAGCTAAACATGAGCCCTCAATGTGGCACTGTGGCCAAAAGAGCTAATGCAGGGAATCTCAAGTCGGAGTAGAGAAGACATTTATCTCTGTGCTGGGTACTGGTGTGACCGCTGCTGATACCGTGTACAGTTCTGGTGCCCACAGTTCAAGAAGATAAATTGCAGGGAGTTCAGAGAAGAGCATGAGACCGACGAAAGGATTAGAAAATATGCCTTATACCGGTGGTTCTCAACCCGCAGCCCCTGGGCTGCTTGTGGCCCAATCAGCACACAGCTGCGGTTCATGTGACATCCTCAGGGCCATAATACAGGTAGTACATCTATTGTGTGGATGTGGCGCACATAACACAGAGAGAGCTGAAAATGTGGCCCACAATCAGTGGTGCAAGTGGAATCCATTTCTTACCAGTATGGAGGGGCGATGGCATGGGGAGCATGTGACCTCCTCACGTGACCCTCCACGTGACTCCTCCCCGCCACCCCCCCAGGCCGGGGCCACCACGCTCTCCCCATCCCCTCCCTATGATTCACCCTCCTTACCTGGGGGAAGGGGGCTCTGTCCTCCTCCCGCTGCGCCAGAGACTTCAGAACTGCAGCGGCGAAAGGAGCAGAATGTGGGGCCACCCACAGCTCCTCCGGTGTGGCTGTACCACCCCCGTTGGTTATGGTGGATTCTCCATCGACAATTTTTAAATCAAGATTGTATGTTTGAACTCAGGATTCTTGAGACTCAACATTCCTTTGCTGTTAGCAAAGAGCTATGAAACCCCCTGGCAAAGTCCTTCTAGTGGCTGGTCCACATAGGATAGCAGCCTACTACAGCTATCAGTTACTCCATTAGTTAGAGTGCTAGAGGTCTATGGTGTGGACCTAAAGGTCCCAACCCCGCTGGTGACCTATGTAGCAGATCAATATGGTTCCATGCGATGGAATTTGTTTTTTTGGGTTTTTTTTTTTCAATTTTCTTTTTTTTTTATATAGTATTTTTAATGCCATTTTCTATATTAAAAGCAGTCAAAAGTTAGGAAATGCCAGAATTAAGGTTGCCCATGCCCACATGTGATGACGTTGCCGCCTCCATCCCAGAAGTTTTGAGAACGCACACCTTGTGCACTTGACATTCCTTCACTTGGACTGAAGCATGCTGAACAGCAGCAAAATATCTACCAAACGCTGCATTGTATCCAAAATGTAAACGCATTTAATGTTTTAATCCATGCGGCAGCCATTGTGGGTGGCTCTGGTAGCTCACTCTCTCTCTCTTTCTCTCTAATGGGTATCGGATTGTGCTAGTGATCTCGGCATTGTTTCAGTAATTGACTGATGCAATGCAATGTTCACTGATTTAATAAGTTTGTTAGTATAATAGAGGTTCAGGATTTTGTTGTTAATGTGCAGTGACAATTACATTTTAGATTTGTTCATTATGTTGCATAACTTAATGACGTAATCCATCATAAATTATACTTTAAAAAGCATTATTTCAAAGCACATTAGCATCCAGTGCTTTGCAGGCTGGACTTACGCAAGACAAGGGATGGCTTGTTTGATGTCGTTCCTACAAACTCAAAGCTGAATGTGTCTAGGATCTCTCCAACCCCGTCCAAGGAACCTTGACCCTGATATGTCATGCCACATTGTCCATGTTGGCAGATGACTGTGAGGGCACAGGGAGTGTTCCTTTGGATATTGTTATGGGAAAACTGCAGCTGGTGAGATGCTCCTAGTGCTGGTACAGAGCTAAGGCCCTGCACTGTCTGAAATACTTACGAAATGGATAGAACTAAAATCTAGTGCTGATATGACTGGGTGCAGCTCTGGCTGAAGTCAAAGGGAAGTTGCATCGACTTATGTCAGAGCTGAATTTGGCTCCTAATGTTGGTATATATTCACTTTGTTCGCCGCCCCAAGCAAAAAAAAAAAAAAAACCCGGGGCGGCCAGAATGGCAAAGCAAAAACAAACAAACAAAAAACCTGTGGCCAGAGCCAGGGTACCCGGGGGGAGAGGGAGGGAGCGGGGGGAGAGAGAGAAGGGAGGCGGCCAGGGCTTCAGCAGGGCGCTCGCCACGTGGCCCCGACTGCTGCGCCGCCTGCCGGGAGGGCTCCATGCCGCTCCGGTCGGCGGGCAGGGAAGGACGCGGGCTGCCCTGCCGGGCTTGCTACAGACCTGGCACCGGCTGGGGCAGACGGAGAGCACAGCCCGCTCCCAGCAGGACGCTCCCCTCCTCCGCGCCGCCGCCCCCTACAGGGCGGCCGGAGCAGCGAACAAAACAAACAAACAAACAAACAAACAAAAAGCGGCCGTGCCACCGTAGGATTGGACAGAATGCCGCCCTGTAGAATCTGCCGCCCCAAGCACGAGCTTGCTCAGCTGGTGCCTGGAGCCGGCCCTGATCGTTCGGCACGCCACCTCCTGATGAGGAAACTTTCTCTGTCTGAAAGATCAGGCTAAGACAGGGAGAGGGGTGAGTTGGTCCCTGAATGTAGGACTAGAAGCCAGGAACTCTGGCAGTCTAGTCCAACTGTGGACACTTTTTAGCTTTTGGCAGGTCACTTCACCTCTCTGTGCCTTGGTTTCCCCATCTGTACACTGCTCCGAGGGTAAAGATTCAGGACTGGATTGTGCTGTATAGGCATTGTCCTGTGTTACATACAACGCATTTCTGGCTGGCATGCCCCAGCAGGAACTCCAGGAGGAAACATCTCTATGATGATTATTCCTTTATATTTCAGTAGCTCCCACAATGTGCAAGGTGCTTTCCTAGTACAGTTCACAGTCCTAAGTCAACAAGCAGCATATGATGGATGAATTTATTAAATTAATTAAAAAATAGGAACAAATAGTCCCAGAAACTGTATCCTGCAGCTCTGTTCACAGGGGTTTAGATGAGGATCAATCTAATGCACAAACTTGGGTCCTGATCCTGCATGAGCTCTGAAGGTGCAGGGGTCTGCCTGTGCAGAGCACCTTGCTCAATGGGGGAGTTAGTAGTACCGTCTTCCCGGTATGTGCAGCGCTCCCACTCCCAGTAGCTAAATGGATGAACACATGCACAGCTAGGAAAGATGAGGCAATTTACTACAGCATCTGCATAGGGGGAAGAGCCCTTGATGGATTTTGGCGCCACGGCTGTTTATTTTATTACCCTTTGATTTCTGCACCCCCACTTGCTAAGAGGAATTCCTTTCCCAAGTAAGGATATCACTTTTATGTTTTTTAAATAATGTAACACCTATAAAACCTCTCCTGGGATTGGAGGGGGGCCCTCTAAAGTGACATACAGGCTGTGACACAAACCAAGAAAAACAAATGTTTTTCCAGATTACTGCTGGTCTGTATCACAATTTTCATGTTGCATAAAGCATGTTTTAGTTAGTTCATGTTTTTCTAGCTACTTCCCCTTATCCAACTGTCTCTCTCACTCTATCCTAATCTCTTCTCTCCCACTTCTAGTTCCCCTTGCTTGTGCTCCTTGAAATCCACATAAATATATTTTAAAAAATGTTCTCTGCATCTGGTACTTCTCTTCCTCTGAAGCCCAGATATGCATGTCCTGTAGGACACAAGCGCCAGTTCCATGGCACCAGCTCAGCCCAGGCCTCTTTCCCACACTCAAGCCAGAGGTTGCCTAGCAATCCCACACCATCTCACTGCCGCAGCTGCTAGCTTCTTCTCCACTTCAGCTAGTGCACATGCACCTTCTGATTGGTAAGGTTTCATCTGCTGGGTGGATATTATTTTGCAATCACATGCATAGATTTCAGTGGGGACCCACCCCCCCAGGCTACTAAAAGCGGAGCCGTTTTCAGACCCTTCCCCCCACGCTCCCAGCTTTCTCCATTCTCCACACCTGCTGCCTAAAGCAGCTTCAGTCCGAGGGAGCAGCGGGAGAACAAGCCACGTGGGACAGACCAAGAATTCATGTTGGCTGAGCTCTTCCATCATTTAGCTGCACTTGTGAGAAGTGTCACAAGAACGAACCAATGCTTCTGCTTCCTCTCTTCACTCAGGAGGGAAATGTTGCTATCAGCCAGCACTGACTCTGGGATGCACATTAAATATACATTTTTATTGTGTAAAATGCGTATTGGGGATGTATAAGGTGTGTATTATAGTCTCTCTGGGTGTAGTAGCACTGGGTGTTAGATGTAACCCCATCACCTTCAATCAAGAAACATCAGGAACAAATCTGGCTCTCAATTCAAAATCAGTGCTGGGACTGTGTGTGTGTAGAATCTTCTTCTCAAGACACTGAGGTATTGTGTCCCCTCTTTTGTTGCATGGTCTTTGGGCTCAAGCTGGTTTATTCTGGTCTGGTGTCCTATAGATTAGGGACATCCATTGGGGAACACTTTAGCCTCTAGTTCCTATACCTGGACCTTGAGTAGCACATAGCATCTCTGACAAGCATAACTCTCTCCCTGGGGTCTCTGGATGGGGTCTCTGAGGAAATCAGTCCAAGAAGAGCAACATCAAGATCTCACATTGGAGCAGTGTGAGGAAGGAACTGGGGATAGGTGGAGAAGGCAGAGACATTCACATCATTGCCTTGCTTGGGGAAAGTCCTTTTCTTGCTATTCTCGTATTCCCAGAGTGCCGAGGAGCCCTGGGCGTGACCAGGTGTTGTACAGCCCAGCCAGTCTCTGCCCCACACCGTTTACAATCGGAGTAGAAGGCAAGAGACAGATGGCTACAGGCGGGACTACAAGGAGAACATCTTAGTCAGCAGGAGAGCAAATGGTCTTGTCTGGCTTCCTCCTTCGGAGGTCCGAGGAGGGGGAAGGGATGGTTCCCATGCAGCCCCAGGCCAGAGCTACCCATGTCCAGGAGAAAGGAGGCCCAGGCAGCCGGGAACCAGCCGCTGAGAACCACCGCCCCTGGCCGGCTGGCTCCGCGCGTGGGCTGCCGCCCGCCCAGGCGGGGCCCTGAGGGGCAGGAAGCTCCGGGCAGCCCCGACGGGAGGGCGTGTCCGAGCCGGAGCCGCCTGCCCGCACCTCGCCCCGGGAGCGCAGAGCCAGGCGGGGGCTCCCTGCAGGGGACGAGCCCACGGGTCCCGCGTGGCCCGTGGGGAGGGTCCCGGCGGCCGAGGTAAGCGGGGGGCGGTCCCGGGAGCCGCGGGGGGGGGGTGTGTGTCTCTCCCCCCTGCCCAGGCGCGGTCCGAGGCTCGCGGGGGCTCGGCTCGGCTCGGCTCCCTGCCTGCGCCGCGGGCCCGGGGGCGGGAGCAGGTGCAGCGGCACGTGTGGCCTGCGCCGCCCCCTCGGCTCCGGCTCCGCTCCGCTCCGCTCCCCTCCCCGGCGGCTGGGGGCGGGCGGCTCGGGCGCAGCCGCGTGCGCCGGGACCCAGCGCAGCGCAGCGCAGCCGGAGGTGGGCGCAGAGCCGCGCGGAGCCGCCGCCTCCCTCGCCAGGCACCGACCCGCCGCCGCCCCGGTCGCTGCTGCCCGGGAGATGCCGCTCGGCGCGCGGGGACCTGGGGCTCCGCTGCGCACCGGCCCCCGCCGCAGGGACCCGTGAGCACGTGAGTGACCCCAGGCCGGGGCTGGCGCCGCGGGGAGCAGCGGGACTAACGGGCAACCTGCTCGTGCTGCGAGGTGCGGGCCTGGGGGGCAGGGCGTGGGCGTGGGAGGGATGCCCGGATGGGGGCAGGGTATGGGGGTGCCAACTGGGGGTGGTTGGAGGGGATGCCGGGGGGCAGGGTATGAGGGTAGGAGGGGATGCTGGGGGGGGGCAGGGTTTGGGGGTGCCAGACAGGAGGGGGGGAAGGGCTGCCAGCGGGGGTGGTGGGAGGGGC
>NC_048311.1:33712090-33922178 GCF_013100865.1 Trachemys scripta elegans
CCCCCCCCCCATGTTGTTCCCTGTAATAATAGTGTACGTAGGTGGGTGGTAACCAGGATGCTGAGGTGGGATATAGGGAGCAAGTCTTGCTTCCTCTGCCTTGCTACTGTAACTCTGTGTGTGTGGGTACCCTGCCTGCTTGTTAGTTGGGGGGGCAGGAAAAGAAGGGGCCCCACTCCAGAAGTGAATGATGGATGCCTTGGGCAAGTGGAGAGAGTGGAGTCTCTCCCCAGGGGTGATGCCTGGCATGCGGTTGGTTATAAATCGCTGGGGTGGGGAGAGAGGTGCCAGGTGTGTGCTGCTCTGAAAGTGCTGGTGGAGTTAAGGGTGCCAGTGGTACCCTGTCCACGAGTTTCTGAAATGCATTCAGGTGAAATACCTGTTAAAAATCCTGCTCCAGGAAACTGTCAGGCCCTCCCTGGGCAGTGGAATTCAGGTGGGACTGGGTCAGAGTAGCTGCAGTGGGATGTAGGGGATTCTGCTTCCTAAGATGATTGATGAATGGCTGAACTTTCTGTTCCTAAAGGGTCATTAAGGAACCTTTTTGTGGGATGGAAGTTACTGTGTTCAGTGGATCCCCTCCTCCCTTCCCCTTTTGTGTTGTTGACATTGGGAGGTTACAGGCTGTAATGGGGGAGTGCAGTGCAAAGCCCTTTTTATTGTTTCTCCTGCAGCCTTCAGGGAGAAGTTGGGTTGCTGTGCAGAATAACAATACAGAGCAAAGTTCCCTCGGTGGTCCTGCACTACTATCCCAGGCTGTACTGCTTCGGAAGGGGGTTGTGTCTCTAGCGCCAGACCCCCACTGTTATCACACACATTATTGCACCTCCGCAGGAGGCACACAATGAGTGTTTCCCTTGGAAATCATTACAAAGACAGTCTGGAGCAAAGTAGCTTCAGGGGAAATAGGTGATAACTTTAGCAAGCCCAGCTGCAGAGCCAAATACTCGCTGTGGTGGAAGATTACTGTATTGTGTGAATTTGTATCTGCTTTCTTAGATTTGATATGTTGTGTTTGCTGCATTCCTGGTTGGTAAGATGTAATATCTCTGTGTGGGTGGGATGGAGGAGAATGGGTTTAAGAAGATGGTTTAAAAATCTCCTAGTTGGAGAAGCCCTGGGTAGCTGAACTCGAAGAGTGCGTGCTAGTTAACCCTGCCATAAACTCTAGTCTAGCAGCTCATGAGAGAGGAGCTTTGGGTTGGGACCAGGAGTAGATGACTTCACAAATAAATCTCATAAAAGTCTATAGCACTCTTGAGGATTATTCCCAATTATTTCTTCAAGCAGTGGAGTTGCAGTTGAGAAGTTCTACCAGGGGCAGGGAGTGATGATACTAGGTAGGCTTTTTCGTAAGTCCCAGTCAATTAATTACTTGAATATACCTATTAATAATTGTCTTTTAAAGTTCAAATCTGCAGCATTTTATTTGTTCACAAAAAAATTCCAGCAGAACTCCTCATTAAGTTTACATTATGGATTCTTAACGGATGTCTTAATTAGGCACTGTTGTTAACAGGAATATTACATTAATTAAAATCAGACCCTCCAGGTGAATGTAAATTGTAAAGAAAAGGTTGCATGAAGTGCAGACTGATTAAAGAGGAAGAAAAAGTGGGTGAGGAGGGTGCCTGAGAACCCCTACCTCCTTCTGGCCTGCATACCTCTGATAACTGGGTGAAGCTGGGAAGGGAGAGGAATATGGTTTGGAATAGAAGCTGTTACAGTTTCTGCAGTTTGCATGGGGGTGCAAATAAATCCAAGCTTGGGCAGCTTCCTTGGTTTTTCTTTTTTACTGGAAACATGCTTCTGTCTCTAGGAATGTCATTCTAAGCAAGGCTTGGCATGCTGCAGCGTTCATCTGAAACGTTGCTTTTGGGGAAAAAGAGGATGCCTTTTTATTCACCTGTTTTATATATGCTGCAGATGTAAAAAAAAATATGGTGCACTTATTTAACCACTTGTATGACAGTGGGTCAGTTTCTATAGATATTTACAATACCAAACTAGAGAATGTGTGGTGTTTCATCCAAACCTTTGAATGTAGGCATCTGAAGTAAAGAAATGTGCTTTAAGTGGTGAAGTGTATTAGAAATAAGAGAACCCCTCGTGGTGCTCTGTGCTGATGGTGAAAGATGCTTGCCAAACCATGAGGCAGCATTTTATCCAGGGAACAGCTGGGAGCTGAGGGTGCGTAAGATAATACAGCTGTTCAGGTGGAGGGGAAAGGGGTGAAGTGCCCCTCACCCCAGCCCCCACCACGTTGGGGTATCCAGAGGTTGCTAGTGAAGCACAACTCCTGCCTTGGGAAGCGCTGAAGAGACTTCATTAGTGTGTGTGGGGCAGGGGCAGGGATTTCTCTGCTCCTCGCTCCAGTAAGCATGACATTACTGACATTGACTATTTTGAGTCGCTTTTCATAAAGGTTTGGAACTCACTTACTGCCTCTGTGAAAACCTGGCCTTGGGCAGGAGTGATTTCCTGCTGCTTTGTTTTGTCTCCCCATCATTGATATGGTTGTGGTCTTTCGCTGGGGAATGCGGGATAAAAGGCTCTCGGTGGGGGTGGAATGGGGCAAGACAAGCCAAGGAGTAATTGTAGGTGGCTGTATATTTTGGGAAGCTCCGAACACTTAAGGAATGCCCTGTTCTTTTTCTCTGCTCTCTGTAAATTCAGGATGGCATTTTCTCAGATGCCCTGGGGGTTGCGATTTATTTTACATCATATTGAAGGTGTATTATTATTTGTATTACAATTGTGCCCAGAGGTCCCAGTCAGTCTTGAGGTCTCAGTACTGTGTGCTGTACAAACACAGATTAAGACAGTCCCTTCCCCAAAGAGCTTTCTGGTTTTAAGATGAAATGGTTGAGACATGATTAAACCACACAAAGCAAAAAATGGAGGCTATTGTTCTGTATAATAGAAATACAGAAAATGCCCGAGGTTCATGATTTTTGTAGGGTTAGGAATTGTTTGCAAAGTGTGTGGGGCTGGCAGGCCGGCCAGAAGGTTCTGCTGGTTGCTGGGAGCTCATTCTCAGTAGCAAAGGGCTTTGTTTTTATGCGATTCAGAGAAAATAAAGAGCTGATTTTTTCCCCCCACCTAAAATGATTCATAGTTTATTTTAAACAAACTCTCCTCATTGGGAAGTAGAAGCACAAAGCAGAAAGCCTTGGTAGAAAAAGGCACAGGAAGACTGCTGCAGGGTTCCAGCATGTCCTTGCAGGGCTAGGGATAGATGGTTGCTGTGGGATGGGGTCACAGTGGGCCAACAGGACATATAGCTCTGTATGAGCAGTGCCATTAATCTCAAAGCATCAGAAACCGGTTTCATGAGTCTGCAGGTGGGTAACGTCTGATAGTAACTAATTCAGAAGAACAACGTGCGGTGCAGCGGGCTGCTAGTGGCAGGACAGCCTTCCGTGATCCTGGGCTGGGGGGGGGGGCTAAGACGTCTTGTATGTATTAAGTTAGGGATCCGCAGGATAGGGGACAAAAACTTCCCTTCTAAAATGTTGGGATTTGAGGAGATAATAGGCATGTGCTGGAGAGGAACCCCTCCCCCCCACGGGGGGGGGGGGTTAGTCTAGAGCAAAGCAATTGTAGTTGAAACAAAAGGTCTCCTGTCCCTTCTTGGGGACTACTTTTCCCAGAGGTCTGCTGCAAGGCTGTCTCCGCCCCCACCCCCCCACCCCCGCCACTGTAAAGACAAGAAGGAAACTGACAGAGTCCTGGGTTTGGCGAATGACTTTTAGAAATAGGGCTGGTGGGCAGGGTAAATCTTTTTCCCTGAGGTCCCCACTCCTGGAAACGCAGTTTCCTTAGATCTCTCTGGGACCTGCTGCCTGTTTGCATCTTAGCTCTTTGACTAGTCACAATTCTCTACTCCCTCCCCCCTTTTTTCCCCCCTTTTAAAAAACTCTCTCTCTTTTGCATGTACTTCTCAGGGCTTGTCGACACTTCAGTGACTGCAGCGAAGATGCTACCTGCACTGATGGGAGGGCTTCTCCCGTCAACCTACATACTCCACTTCCCTGAGAGGCGGTAGCTCTCCCGCTGACGTACCGCTATTTATACCAGTGGTTAGGTCGGTATAACTGTGTCCCTCAGGAGTGTGGATTTTCCATGCCTCTGAGCAGTGTAATTATAGTGACGTAAGTCTAGACCAAGCCTCACCATGATACCTCCGTCTCAAGCATCACATTTATGTCACAGGCTCGTAGGATATTCAGGCAGAACAAACATAGTGTTTGCAGCTTCTCTGAAACATCCTCTCCAGGCTGCCATCATGGCCACCTCTTTTGTTTATACTTTCTCTCCCCAATATATCTCGTAATAGCTTTTCTTCCTCATCCTGTTGACTAGGTCTCCTGTCTTCCCGTTAGAGGAAGTTTCCGGACGGAGCAGGTTAACGTGTTTGCCATTGTGTGCTAGGTGTGGGTGCCCAGGGTGTTCACTAGCTTAGTGCTTGCATGGGGGCATGAGAACTAAGCCCCTGATTGGATTGGCACAGACACACCACCCCTGGACTCCGTGTGGGTGTCAGGGTCCTCCTGCACAGAGACGATTTTGGGATCAGGATTGGATTGCTGCATCTGGTGGCACACGGATAAGTGTCCTCATTTAAGACATTTACCATGATGTACCTCATCCAGTATGGGGCATATTTACTCATTCATTATATAAATAAAGAGTTTTAAGTGCATGCATTTGCTAAATTAGTTTGTCATCACAGTTTTTCAGATGCGTCAGCTGATGGCAGTTAAATGCTTTTGAAGGTTATTTGAGATAATACAAAACATGAAGGAAGTTCTTTAGTTTGTTTTTTTTTATTTAGCATGTCAGGGGGTGAGTTTACAGCAAATAATTTCTCTTTAGATAACCATGGAAAGCGAGTAAGAAAATGATGGACAAGGTCTGAAGTTGTCACACAAAAGGAGATGCCCACCTATTGCATAAAGTGTTGGTGTGGTGAGACATATGTGCAGTGTGGGCGAAAGGAACTTGGGGCTGTAGAGATTCGAGGGACCAGGAGTATCCTAGTGTAATGTTAGGTGTTTGGGAGAGGACTATGTTAATGATGATACTTTGTACTTTGCACCTTTCATCTGAGTATCACAAAGCACTGTACAAAGGTGGGGTGTGTATGAAGAACAATAGAGGTCAACTTTTCCTGTAGCTGGAGGAACTCCAGCCAAGGCCTCATAGTCCTTCCTGCTAACATTTCTGGAGATGGCTGTGGTCTGTGTCCTCGCCTCCACCCCTTCTGACCCACAGAAAGGAGCCTTGAAAACTCCAGGATGTGGAGAGGAGACAGGCTGGTGAAAAGGCACAAATAAGTCTGTTCACCTTCAGGAAGAGTCTGGTTTTTCCACTAGTTCAGGGAAGAACATCTGGTTATGAACTGGAAACAGAACATTTTGCAAGAATCTCTATTTGGCTACAATTCCCAACGTTCTTTAATGTACTCAAAGGGGATTGTTGCTGTTTGGAAGCCTGTCTCGTAAAAGTACACCCAGCGCGCCTCTCTGTATGCTTTAATTTCCCCAGATACTAGCATAGGCCCCACTCTGATGTCTTGTCCGCGTCTCAGTGAGGTCTTGTGGGTTGGATTTGTTGGTAACCACTTTTTCCAGCTGGGGTAACTAAGTACTAGCAACTTTGGGACTTCCCTAAGGTTGCAGAGTGAGTCAGTATCTCAGCTAAAGGTGACCTGTAGAGGATTTTTTTTAAAATGGGCATGAGCTTCTTTGAGATGGAGAAAAGAACAGGAAGGGTGTGTGGGTTTTTTGTTTCTTTTACGAGTGTCTGAGCTGTTACGCCCTCCCACACTCATTCACAGTCCACAGCGACCCATCCCCTTCCTGGGGTTTTGGGAATATTAATCAGCTTAGACCTCCTTTGGTGGCTTGGCTGGCTCTAGGTTCTTCACCCTGGGACCTGCTCAGCCCACGCTCTAGATCCTTGCTTCTCCAGAGAATGCCTCCCTCCCTTATCTCTGAGTGGGGTCATGAGCCACCTGCCTCAGTGAGTCAGCAGACCCTTTTCCTGCAGGCTCTCCACCGGCTAGTAGGGTGTCGCGTGTCAGGCCAGTGCTACCAGCCTTTACAGTCCCCCCTTCCCCTTGTTTCGTACCGTTTGAAATAGCAGGCATGCCATAAGTGGTGTCCATTGACTTTGCAGGACGATTTTTTGGTGGGGGTGTGTATTCTTGGCACTTGCACCCTAATAGAAGGGGCTGAGGTTGAATCTGTAACAAAGATTTTCCTTCTCTGAGACGATTATTGGTCAATGGAGTTAAATTTGGTTTAACAAAAACAAAGTTTTAAATTGTCTGACTAAAAATCTTTCCACGCTCAACTCCTGTCATGTTACCATTTCAGTAGTGTTTTCCAGGCTGGACAGGACCTGAATTTCTAATGTGTCAAACAATCAGAAGGGAGAGAAGGCCGCCCCCCCCCCCCGTTCATCTGTTTTTTAACCCCCATAAAAAAACAAAACTAAAGGGGAGTCCCCTTCAAAGCCAGGAGTCCGCTAGTTCCTATTCTTTCCCTGTAGCTGTTGGCCCCCTTTGCCTTGTTGCCCCTCCCCTCAATGCGGAACCACCCATGTGGTGTCAGGAGGGAGAATTAGCAAATAAGCTGAAAGATGCAGGTTTAAAAACTCCTCTTCGGTCGTGACTCCTGTCCCCAAAACACCCATGTGGATGCTGAGACCCTGTTGGCAAGAGCTGCCTTTCAGCTGGGTTTTCCTTGCAGCGCTCTCGCTGGGTTCCTTTGGCCGTTGTGGGCAGGGCACTTGTGTATTTATAAATCCCCTTTGCAGGCTACTCTGCTAGGTCCACGTTATGTAACACCACCACCACTCCCTGCTCCGGGGAACTGCTAGCAGCCTGCTAGCCACAACCGATCTGAAAACCAAGCTGGCTGGAGGAAAGGAATCGCTTGGCTGGCTTGCCAGTCCCTTCAGCACAGAGGTGAGCAGGAATGTTCCTGAGCAAGGTGTGCTGCTTTTTATTTTCTCTTTGGATTTTTTCCTTAATTACTATTTGCCACTTGGGTGCAACAGCTCCGCTGCTTGGAAACAGAAGCCACTATTGTTTCCATGAGCGTACTGGTAGGAGATCCATGACTGCTGCAGGGCATGCATCCATCTAGTTGGGCTAGAACTCTTTCAGCCCTCAGCAGTTTCTGTTGAAGATCGTGCAGGGGAATCCATCTCGCATATACTTATAAAACCCACACAGGTAGTGGTATTCAGACCCTGATGCTCCCACAGCTACTTTGGCTTGGAGGAGGTGGCAGGTGTGTATGTGAGAGGGAGAGAAGGACTGAGATACTTTCCTGTATGGTGCCGATCATCATGGTATGTCCTGATCCTGTAATTAATTCTGCGTGGGGGACCCCATGGGGCCCTGCAAGGACGCGGGGGTCTGTCTGGGTGGAGTTCCTTGCAGGACTGGGGCTGGAGACCAGACTGACGTTACACAGGCTGGCTAACTTTAAATACGCTCCCTTTGCTTTTGCTGAAACTTGCCAAGACTGGACTTGGCTGGGCCCAATCCAAACTGGTTCCAAGTAGTAATTATTGGCACACTCTAGTTTTAAGAAAAAGTGCTTTTTATTATCTGAAGTAATAACATGTGCTGACATAGACACATTACAGAAAACACTTATTGCAAAAAACATGTTTGAGAGTGGGGGGCTGGAACAATGTGTGTACAGTGGGGGGGCTGAGTGCCATTGACCCAAACTGTAGACCCTGTATATGCTGGAACCACTTCAAGCTCGGGGGTGCAGCAGCACCCCTGCTTCTAGTCCCTGTGTTTGAGGGTGGATGAGCGTCTGCCTGGAGCTGTGCCTAATGGGCAGGGTTCTAGATATTTTGGTGGGAGGTGCTGTACCACAACCTTAGATAACTATTGTCTTGGTTTCCCAGTTCCCTGGCTCAGATCAGTCATGCACCATCTGAAGTCCAGTCTCTGTAGCAAGGGTTCATTTATTCACACCACAGATCTGATAGAGCACCTGTGGCCAGCCCTTGGGGTAGCCCTGCCAAGACAGGCTGCGCTGCTCTAGGCCATGGTTTGTTTGAAACGAGAGTTAACTCCATCAGTGCAAACAGTGCCTTTTCCACTCTGTGCTAGGGGCTGTACTGCTGCTTGACAGATCCCCAGTGCAGACAAGGCCTAGTTAGTCGGGTTATCGTGTGAGCAGCGTGTGTAGAAAATTCCACCGGGCTTCTTCTTCTTCCCCACCCCCCAGAATTTCCCTGATACAGAGTGGCCGGACTGTGAGGGAAGGTGTGATAGCCCAGATTGTGCAGCCTTGTGCAGTAGCTCCTACAACACTGCGGCTCTCGGCCACCTCTTTTCCCAGCTGCACTGATAAATCTTGTCTGTGCAGCACTTCTCTGCAATGACCCAGGGGTTGGGAGAGACTAGTGATCTGTCTGCCAGGGGCCTTTCCTCCCCCCGTCAAGCATGGGCGCAGGTGAATGGGATTGGCAAGTGGAGGTCAAGCGGTGTTTAGCTCCAAGGAACATGGAACAAAGATTTACAACTCTTTCCTGCTCCACTGATGGACAATTAAAGTGCTGCATGGTTGGAAGAGAGCAATGTCTCTAAGAGGCAGCAATAGTCAGAATAAATCAGTCACCTTCACTTAAAGGTCTGAGCAGGGCTGCTTTAAAGGCACTGATCATGCTCTGTTTGAAATTCATGCAAGTTTAATTTACAGAAATTCTAATGCACTCAACTTATTTTTTTTGGGGCCCTTCCCATCTCACTCCTCCCAGGGTTAGAACTGTACAGAAAAGTAGGTGGGAGGGTGAGTGGGAAACACAGAAGAATTTTGTTGAAACATCAGTGTCTTGTGTTTATATAGCATCCTCCAGGAATGAGCCCGGGACATCAGTTCTGATTGTGCATGTGTACCTGCGCAGTGCTATACAGGTAACAGCCTACCGGGAGGGAACAAATGGATTGGTGATGCTGTCAGTGCCCTGAAATATGTGCAGGTTTATTTATAGACTTCCTGTGGCTTTGTTTTTATACTTGATCCACATTGCATGTTTTAATTGAACTTTATATAATTCTGATGTCAAATGATGCTGCTACTCCGCTCCTAGAATGCTGTTCAGTCAAGATCTCAAAGTGCTTTCCAAAGGAAAGCAAGTGTCCTCCCCATTCACAGACTGGGAATGTCTTTGCTCTCCTACCAGTTATTGGTTTGTTTGAGAGCTTGATCTCTGAAGGAAGAAAGTCTGGGTGTCTTTAACAGCATATGGTTTGATTTCAGGACAGTGGTGGAATTGCTTGTTGAGTAATAGTGGTGTGACATCAAGATAACTTCCCCAATCAGTGCACCGTGGTCATTTAATTAACTGCTGTCTTATTGGCTGAGACATTGTTAAATGTTCCAGGGTTTTCTGCTCTTTAAAAAGATGACCTCGCACAGCTGTGATGTTGCAGTTGTAATGTCATAGCTATGGTTTGGCCTACAGGCAGCAGAATTGCAGTGCTCTGTGTATCTGTGGGTGCCCATATGGATTGTGGACACATGCCATTAAGAGCAATGGATCTTGGCCTCCAAATGCACAAGGTTCTAAACACCCTTTGTAGATCTACCCTTAGTGTGGAGTTATTCAATTCGAGGGCTTGCCTGAACTAACTCTGTGTCTGTCTGTGTGTGGAACGCATTTTATAGAATATGCGTATGTCCGTGTATAAAGAGGGGTCTAACTATATTTAATCTGCCTAATTGCAAAGGTAATTAGGGGTCCTGAGCTAGCTGTCTCTCGATCTGTGGAGCAGCGTGGCTGATAAAGCGTGATTCAGGGACCTTGTTTTAAAAAAAGAAGTTTTTATTTAACTTCCGTGAAGTTGCCATGGTTACTCCCAGGCATGGCATCCATGCCTGTCTTGCCTTAAGTGCAGCTGTTAGCATTAAGAATTAAAACATCTCCATTTGGAGCTTCCCTAGTCTAACTCGGTCGTAAATCCTGTTTGTGCTCTAGTGTGGAGGAAAGCTGCAGTTCAGGGAGCTTTTCTTTTTTTAAAGATCATGGAATGGGGTCTTCTAATGTTGTGTTTTGAGAGATTGGGATGGCAGAATTTCTCTCCCGCTCTAAAATAATTATTTATAGCCAAGAAAAGAGAGAACTTAAAATGCAGCGTTCAGGTCCTGACGAATGCAGGGGGTGGGGGTGGAAGAGAGAAATTCCCTCTTCTCCCAGCAGAGCTATTATATTGCCTTGTTTCTTTGTAAATTCAATGCAAAATTGATGCACCACGCTCAGCTGGCACTTTCCTAATGCGGCTGCTTACCCCCTTGTGTGGTGAATGGCATGCTGGTTTCCTTGCTTCATGTTAATGTCCAGGCCAGCCACCAAATCCTTGTCCCGACACCCATCATCTCCTGCCTTGACTATTGAAACCTCCTGCTTGGGCTTTGGAGACGCTTGCCTTGCCTTCTTCGTTTGGTCTGAAGTGTGTCCGTGAGACTCGACTCTCTCACCCACTGCTATGACTGTCCAGTCCTCTCACAGAGCCATCCGCCGACTTCTCACCTTCTGCATCAGGGTGACGCTGCATAGTGTGGCCTGCAAGGCCTTGCATTCCAGCTCCCGTTCTACTGTCAGCTCCGCGCCGCTCCCTCTGTCCTCCTCCTGCCCCATCTCCAAGCCTAGTCCTGTTTGTGGGAGCTGGTGAGGGGAGAGGCTGCTTAGCAAATGGAGGGGGACTCCTGTCCCAGTAGCCCTTCTCACGTGGGCGCTGAGTAATCCAGGGCATTCACTGAGGCGCTGCTCAGAGGATGGGCCTTAGGTGAGAACTGGCTGGGGGTGCACACTCTGCCTGGAGCTGAGCAGGTGCAGTATTGTGGGAGAAACGGGCACCCCAACCAGTGACCTAGCTGTCCGATTGCTTGATGTTCATTGGAAGAGGAGAAAGGGCTGGCTAGTCCATTTGGTTAGCTGTAAGTCGTAGAGAAACACGCTGCCCTAACAAAGTTTCGTTTGTTGAGTCCCATTCCCGTACCGAGAGCACCTACTTCGTAGGAAGCTGCGTTCCGGTCTGTCCCGATTGCTGGCTTCCTGCTGCGGAGCTGATGTTATGGAAATGGCGTCTTGCTTTCCCTGGGCCTGCTCTGTGAGTGCCTGTCTGACCATTGCTGTTGGTTTGTAACTCCCGCGCATGAATGTGTTTGCATCGGCCTCCAGAATGCACGTTCGCTTTGGCGACATGTTGTTTGTGCTGTTTTCATCCATGTGGCCTACTCAGATGCTCCTATTGCCGCACATTGCAAAGCTGTTCGGATGCCGTTGTAGAATTTCACTCTGGCATAAACTGGGAAGCTCTCTGTGGCAGTGGCCGTGGTTCCTGTGTTGTCACTACCGTGGTGCAGCATTAGTGGTACAAAGTAACTTACGTCCTAGCTGTGGCTGTGGGCACCAGTCATTATTTATTGGCTCATACTGGGCTAGTCTCCTGTTTGTGAAAAGACCGTTTCCTATCTGTGCAGAGAGAGAGCCGCTCCGCAGATCGGCCTTTCTGACCCCAGCAGGGAACATACTTCGTTGTGCTCTGAAGAACAGAGAGAAACCGGAGGAGCAGCCTGCTTTTAAAACTGGAACAGCAGCTTCCTGCTTTCTTTCTACACCAGGCGTTGCTCTGGCCCTGTGCTGGTGCAAGGAGGATATGGAGGGGGAAAGGGTTCTGGCCGCTTCTGATAACATACTGCAGGAGACCCAGTGCTTTTGGGGCCTGATTTTTAAAAAGTGGGGGCTGCTGGGTTCCGAGCCCTTCTGAAAATCTAGTCCTTAGAGCAGCACAGCTGAGTCCAGTGAGGACTTGAGTGGACGCTTGCTCTTCCCAGGAGTTGGTTTAATGTAGCCATCTGCAGAGCATTCAGTCCCGTGTAAATTAGACTCATAGACCTTAAGGTCAGAAAGCACCATCATGATCATATAGTCTAACCTCCGCACATTGCAGGCCACAGAACCTCACCCACCCGCTCCTGTAATTGACCCCTAACCTCTGGCTGAGTTACTGATGTCATGAAATCATGATTTAAAGACTTCAAATTCCTTCAAGACTTTCACTTGACAAAGCTCACGCTTAATGCATCTGCTCGCTAACACATGGGCTCAAACCAGTGTGGAGTTCATAGCTTCTCGCATGCATGGCCGTGTTCCTGGTGCTCACTGGCTACTGGAGAGAGAGTGGCTGCCCTCCTGGAACAGTGCAGTGTGTGCGGTAATGTTTTCCATAGCATTCCTCCCAAAGCCCAGGGTCTCTGCCTGCTTCACAAACTTCTGTCCTATTATCCCCATTTTACAGATAGAGAAACAGGGAGGTCACAGCAAGTTGGTGCCAGAGCTGAATATAGAGACCTGTGTTCTGACCACTAGACCCTGCTGCCTGAAAAGAAGAGTGGTTCCCAAACGTCCCATCCCCTCCTCCTCCCCTCCATGTCAGAAGAGGCAGTGTAAAATAAAAACCTAGTCAAGGAGGCGCAGAGAGAGAGGTTATGGTATATCAGTGTTTCCATGGTGATGGCTGTGATGTAGGACAGCAGAGGATGGCTCCTCTGGAGAAGGAAGGGAAAGGAGGGGAGGAACAGTCGGCCGCTCCTGTCCAGTACAAGAGATTTTTGTGATAACTTGTCCTGAGCCAGGCAAAAAAATGTTGCAGTGTAATTCCAGGGCAGCAAATCCTGTGTGTGTGTGTGTGTGTGTGTGTTTGTGTGTTGGGGGAGGGGGGGGACTTTAAAAACAAAAAATGGTGGGGATTGGATGATTTCACTCCCTAATGGGGAAAAAAATTGTAAATCTCCCCCCGACCCCCCCCCACCCCCCTGAAAGTCCCAATTAATTTTGTGGGCTCTGTAAATCTGGCCTTGCCAGTGCTTCGAGCGGCTGCTTCCCCTGTGCCGCTTCCCTTCCCTGCTGCACCGGCCGGTGAATTAGCTCAGGTAATGAGGAGTGCACTGGCCTAGTAATAACAGCCATCTGTCCAGGACAGGAGCCGAACTTTGTCCTCATTATGTCTATCAAAGTCTTGTCCTGCTCCCGCTCCCGCTCCGCCGGTCACTTTTAAGCCACAAAGGTAGGGGGAGGGAGGGGAACCTAACTAGAAATATTTCTAAGAATTTGGGTGTGTAATTGAAGCCCTGGGCAAACATCTCTCCCCCTCACAGCCACACTGCTTGGCCGTTCCCTTCTTTCACTATTTTAAAAATGTCCCCAAATTAAGTGAAATACTTGCTTTTATTTCTCTCTCCTTTATCCCACTTCCTTTATTTTTTATCCCTTTTCCCTCTTGGTGAAATATTTTCTTGCGGTGTCAGGGCAATGTGACCTGGTTCTGTAATAAAGAGGAGGCTTATTAGAATTAAAGCCCAACAGTGTTAAAAAAGCAATCTTTGCAAGATTGAGGCCACAGGGGAATTGTAAATTCTTGGCGAAGATTTCCATTTAAAGACTGGAGTAAAAACACATGCGCATGCATGTGTTAAACCTTTGCAACACAAAAGTAGTTTAGTTTCAAAAAAGGTGGAAGAAGGCTAGAGAGGGGGAGCTAAGCAGCTAGCATACACTGGAGGTGCACCTGTCCGCCCCCAAAGGTGTTGAGTTGGGGGTGCAGCTGCTTTGCTGAGACTGGGGTATCAATGTTCATTTTCTCTAGTTTTTTTTTTTTTTTTTTTTTTTTTTTTTGCATCTGTCTCTCAAGCCACCCCCCCACCCCTCCTCTTCTCATATCTGCACAGCCGCCCACCCACTTCCATCACCATGTGAGCAATGACAGCAGCAGCTAAACAAGCAGCCAGGCTGTTTAATATGCAGTCCTGTGAGACGGCATGTCAAGGAACCCGGTGTTAATTATCCGGCTCCTTGTGGCCCTGAGAGTAGTGATTAGATGCTGGAGGTGTTGGGGATCCTTAATCTCTTTGCTCAAGGTGCAGAGCAGGGAAGTTTCCCGTCAAGTTGGTGTTGTAAGCCCTTGGTGTGCGCATTCTGGTGGGGCGGGGGAAGTGGAGACGCAGGGAGTGGGAAGTAGGAGTGTAGGCAGTGGAGGTCGAAGGCTGGGTTCGTGGTTTTGTCTGTCCTGCTTTTCCCTCTGCTGTGACCCATCCTCTAGAGCTGATGCCACAGGCTTATTCTCTCCAGGGTTACTCCCAGCTTTCTTATAGCCAAGCTCCTGAAGTGCTGACCAGCTGCAGCATACGTGGGTGGTGCCAGTTGGAGACTCTCTTCCTCAGATGCCCTGCTCCATGCACCCCCCCAATGGCTCTTGGACAACCCCAGCCAGAGTATTGGTTCTGGCCCAGTGAGGAATTGCCTGAGCTAAGACCTCTGGGGGTGGAGGGGTTTGAACAGGAAGGAGGTAAAGTGGGCTCCTTTCCCCCTGTGAAATGCTCCTCCCCCATACTGCTCTCCCGCTCTGGTCCCTGCTTTGGCAGGGGCGGGGGCTCCAACTCCAGAGTGGGGCAGATGAATGTGGACTGAGTGTCCCTGGAGCAGCGCCCCCCGCCCCCCTCGGTGGTCTGTTAGAATTGTTTCCTGTTAGCAGACTCCTTTAGAAAGTAAGCTCTTGCGGCAGGGGGACATGTGCCGTGCACACCTGTGGCACAGTATAAATGATGGTGTTTTAAACGAGCAGAAGAGGGAGTTGATTTATGAATGCTGCTGCCTAGGGGTGGGACCACGGGGAGCTGGTACTCCCCTGCCAGCAGGTGATGAGACTGAGACAGAAATGAAACAAATGTGAACTCTTCTCTGGCCTGCGGATGATCCAGGAGGGCGAGCGCCAATTACACCCAAGGGCTCTTGTTCGGTGTTCACTTGGACGGCCTAAATTTGGCCAGTAATTATCTCCATGTAGCAAATTCTTTAAGTTTTGAAACTAGAACCGATCTGGTCCTGAATCCAGTCAGCTCTGCCTTCCAAAGCTTTATAGTCATGGTGCCATGAGCCAGCCCCAGCGCCAATCATTTCAGGGATATTTGGGTATGGAGTCAGACCAAAACTTCACAATACTTTCCCCAAGTGTTGTTACCGGTTTTGGTGAGAAACAAGTCGTCGTGATGGTGCCCAAGGAGAGGCTGAAGGGGCAAGTGAGTGGGGCATGCAGGGGGAGTAGGAATTGTTTGGAGCTTATTAACGTGTGTGAGACATCAAAGCAGTCTTTCTGGGCCTCTTTAAAAATCTGCATACCAGGCAGTTGAGAATTCAGTGTATGTGTGTCTATCTCTATATAATCTATAAAATGCAACTTAACTATAGCCCTTACTGTCACTCCTGGTCTTGTATATTTAGGTATTTATAGCTCTGTACACACGGTGTGTGTCGTGTGTATATGAGCGTATTATATGTGGTGTATACGTACCAACGCACAGACTTGGGACGCTGGAGTCTGAGTCCAGGCACCGAAGTGGGGAGGGATAGCTCAGTGGTTTGAGCATTGGCCTGCTAAACCCAGGGTTGTGAGTTCAATCCTTGAGGGGGCCACTTAGGGATCTGGGGCAAAATCAGTACTTGGTCCTGCTAGTGAAGGCAGGGGGCTGGACTCGATGACCTTCCAAGGTCCCTTCCAGTTCTAGGAGATGGGATATCTCCATTAATTTATTTATTTTATTTATTTTTATGGGGGGGTGGGGGTGATTGTAAGGAACACTTTGGACTTTGTTCTTGATTCATCCCAGGAGCTGGAAGATGGTTTTGCCTTCAGCTCTAATCCTTGGGCAGGGCGTCAGATGAATTCTGGGATCTTGTTTAGAATGAGCTGGAGACTGACTTGGGTGGTAGTTCAGGTAGCTGGGTTTTGGGGGGCATCCTGTCCATCTCTTGCCCTCTGTTTTATTATGTGTAGAGACATTTGGCTGTGGCAACTTCCTGCTGGTTTCCGCCCAAAGGGGAACATGAGCAGCTTTTCACCCCACGTGAGAGGTGCTGGCCCAGGGCTAGGGATGGGTCTGCTCCACCACCAGTCCCGCTGGGCTGGGACCCTTTTGCTTTAGAATAAATGGATGACGGGGGGGCCTTCCCCTGTGGGGCAGCAGGAGGGGTTTGACATTCTGTAGTTCAATAGACATGAATGGTGGAGAGTAAGGTATTGGATTCCCTATTCTTGGAGGCGGGTGAGAGGAATGGGAAATAGTTTGTGAGAGGCCGTATTTGTATTGAGTTGCTGTTGGTTGTGCTTCCACTTACTGTCAGGGAAAGGTAAATCGCTAGTCTCACGAGCTGGTGCAAAATGTGAATGTACGAGCCAAATCCTCCTGCGTTGCTGTGTGCGTGAAGCTGGACCTGCGCTGGCTTCTTGTCACTGCTTTTCTTTGACTGCTGCCAGGTCAAGGAGCGATTGCCCTTGACTGGACTGTCTCTGGGCAGCGTCCCTGCCAGTCATGGAATTGCTGGGGGCAGCTCAGAGGGAGTGATTGGCATCTGCCTGTTCTCAAAACAAAACCAACTAGAAGGTGGCGTCTGCCTGCCTTTTCGGGGTGGTTGGTTTGTGTGAAGAGTGAGTTTCGGCCTCTGCAGGGAGACTCCCCTGCCTTCTGAAGAAAGGGCAGTTCCCTGCAGTCTTGCTTTGCTTTCTCAGCCTTTCATGAAAGACTAGTTGGTGACCCGCCCACCCCCATCCCGAAAACTAGAGGGGGCAAATGCGTTGCAAAAAATGTTCTTGGACCTCTTGGCAGCAGCATTCTCCCTCCTGCAGCCACCCAGCACATTCAGTGACAAGAGACCCCATCAGTAAAACAATGGGGACGCAGACAAAGAATAGCTAAAGGGAAGCGGGGTGATCGAGTGAAGAGTGTGAAGTCAAACCAGAGAAATCCAGGCGAGGGGGTTGGTGTAGCTGGGGAGATACCTGCTGGAGCGATGCGCTCTCTGACTCCAGCCTTGTGACTGGGAGCTGCGCGCAGGCTGGCAAGGAGCAGAAATCCATTTTGGACTCGCTGAGCGGAAGCCTTCTTTTCTCTTTTGTTTGTACCCTTTTTTTTTTTTTTTTTTTTTTTTTTTGGTCTGAGTGCTTCATTTTCCAGAAGCTGTCATTTTACATAAACCTCTCAGTGAGGTACATCCATTCCCACTGCCAAAATCTCCATATCAAACACTTGTAACATGCCGCTGAACTGACAGCCCTGACTATACACGCTCCATGGCTTTACAAAGGGATGCTGCGTCTGTGAAGGATATAAATACACGCACTGAAATGGCACACAGCGCGTGCTCTCCATCTTGCACTCTCCCCCGTTCGTTCTCTCGCTCGCTGCCCGGTGTATCTGCAGCCTCTGCATATGGATGCAAATGCCCCTCCCACTCGCACCTCTGTGAAATGAGCCATTGTGCAGCGGCGCTGGGGATGGATGGTGTCTGGGCAGGAGGGGGGGCTGCAAAGGCATTCCTTCTGGGTCTGAGTGTTGAATTTTGTAGGCGTCATGTGCACCCATCAGCAGTGAGCGATGGCATGTATTCCCCGGGTAACCGTGGCTGAGAGACCCCAGGGCACCAGAGTCTGCAGACTGTAATCAACAAATGCGAATTCTGGTGGCCTAGCTGCCCCTCTGGTTGGTGCTTCTTAGCACTGTGCTGTAGAGGGGAGCAGCAGGAGAGGTGGGCCTCCCCTTGGGCTGGCTATCCAGAGGGCATAATAGATTGCAGGTAGCGGGGATGAGGTGGGCTCATGTGCTAGCCTTCTGCCTGTAGATCGGGGTTAGGTTGGAGCGTGGGCTCAGTCTGACCGCCACGAGGGTGTGTGCCCACTACAAAAAAGCCCACCCTGGAGCATGAAGCTGGTTGGACCCGGGTGTGCGTGTGTGTTCGGAACTGGAATGCTGGGCGGCTCAGGGCAGTGCTGAGGTGTTAGCAGAGCCGTGTAGAGCAGGATAGGAAGCAGGCTCTGAAATGGGATTGGTTCTCACCCGTTAACAGCCCCTCTATTCCACGAGTGTGAGAATTCTCTGCATGTGCTTCGAAACGGAGGAAGCAAATGCAATAATGATAAATCCCGAAACGTGGTAAGAGTCTGGAATCCAAGGTGGCAGTGTGGGGTCAGCCATGGTCAGAGATAGTAATGCGTTCCCAGTCACTGCAGAGTGAATAATGCCTCTGAGCTAGCTGTTTGTATGATCCTGCGGTCCCCAGACTTCCCCAGGCTGCTAGGGAATCCTTTTTCAGACTGGATACCGCTCTGTACACACCTTCTGCCTTGCAACATATGCATATTGGATAGCATCCCAGCTTTGCTCTCTCCTGGGTTCAGTTGATTAATACAGAAACAGTTGCTTTGGGACATGTCACATCTCCCTCTCCTCCAACACAGTCCTTGTTTTGTTTGGTTTTAAATGCATTTCTGTTTCAGCGGGCAGTCAGGCTTCAGGGCTGGCTAAGAATCTCCTCGTCTCTGGGAGCTTTGGGGGATGAGCTGGCCCAGATTGTTCCCATGGGGCTGGATTTCCGGCCCTCCGCCTCCCCACCAGGTGATGGGACTTTCATGCCCGACTCATTTTTGAATGAGGTCCAAGCACGAAGGATTTTCCACAAAGCAGTCCTGTGCTGTCCAGCTACAGAGTGGGAACGGGGTTCTCCACCTGCATGGAATTTGCCATTGGGTCAGAGTCTTTATTGAGGAAAATCTTGCTGTTGCACAAAGTGTGCATCCCTGTGATGGAGCTTCATTGCTCCCCCTTCCCTTCCTGTTTCTGCTCATCCCCCTTCCCTTCCACATCTCCACTTCTGCTGAGAGACATCGCCGCCTCCTAATGCAGGCCGGATGCCCTCCACACGAGTCATGAATCCCAGGGCCTGTGGCCAGCCTGCACTTGACATGGGAACGTGGGTAGGTGATGGTGGTCTCCATCCCCATAGCCCTTTCTGTCCACATGCACCACAAGGCTCTTACGGTTACACTACATAGAAATAAACAGCGAATGAGGCATTTCTCGCACCTGTTGAAAGGGTTGAAAACATGGCCGTGTCTGACAGCACGAGAGCTGGTTGGTTGGTTGGTTTTTTCCACAAAAAAATATTTTCATTGAATGAAATGCGGCCTCTGGTTTAAAAAATGAAAAAAGTCACAAATTCAGTGTTCTTTGGATTTGTTCATTCTTTGATGAAATCTGAAAACACCACCCAACCCCCATTTCCTCTTTCCATTCCACACTTTTAGTGGGGGTAGAGGGGAAGGGAAGTGGGGGGGGGGGGACAAAATCCCCGAACGTTTTCAGTTTAGAATAAATAAAAACTCATTCTCCTTTGAAATCCGTGGAACGAAAATGATTTCAAAATTTTTTGGGAAAATTTGTTCCCACTTTTCAACCATCTCTAAACAGAGCAGTGGCTGGGAGCGGCCGCGAGGACCGCTGCTGCTGCATCCGGTTGAAATGAATAGGATTGTCCAAAAAGGAATGTGGCTGAGGTGCCGGGGCTGAGACCCTGACTTGGATGAATAGCATGGTAGGATTTTAAATGGCTGTGAGGCATCTAGGCCTGGATTTTGTCTTGTCCAAAAGCATTGTCTCCTAGTGAGATGCTGGGGAGTTGCTGGGGGGCGGGAGGCGCAAACACCTACTGAATTACAAAGGCCCACTGATTTCTGCAGCACCTGGGTGCTCTGCAGAAGTCTCCCTGCCAGTACTGACCCATCCTGACCTTTCCTGGCTTGTGCACGCTGACGGGAGCACAGCTTGTGATATATGGCTGCAGGCCAGAGAAGGGCAGCAGAAATAATTAGAGGTCTGAGTGCAGGGGGATTTGGAGACTAGGGCTGCGCAGCTGAAGAAGTGGTTTATACGGTAGCAAATGGCTTGGGGGAGCCATGCTCCTGCCGTCTGGTGCAGAAACGGGCTCTCCCATTAAAAGCCAACCGTCAGACATGGATACAAGAAAACTGTTTATGCACAGGATATAACGAACCCATGGCACTGCCCACCGCAGAATGTCCTTGAGGCAAAGAGTTGGTAATTCTTAAAGAAGCCAGATTGTGTTTGGATGAAAGGGTCATGTCCTGACTCGGTGGGTGGCCTATGTCAGAGACTTAGGAAGGTGTAAAATGCACCTATCTGAGCAGTCCTCTGGAGGAAGTGTTCTTCCTGACCCCAGCTGGTGGGGTCCTGTAGCATGAGGATTGCAAGCCCTTGTAATTTTATCCTAGCTAATCTATTGCAGACGGTATTCTTATTGACTTGCTCCAGTGAGGCAATTGCTACCTTCTCGTGAAGGCCTTTTTCTCCTTCCCTTCTCATTAACGGCCTCGCTTCACTGCAGCCCTTCTTGTGCCAGGAGGGATGGAGGATGCTCTCTCCCATGCCTAGTTACTGCTGCACCTGATTAGAGATGGAGCACTGCTGAGCAGAGCAAGGCAAAGTTAAATCCCCCTCTCCCTCTCTGGACTGAGAGCACATGGGGCTCAGAACCTGAGCGGGGGCTTTTTCTCAGTGGATCAGGTTCAGGACGATAAATGTCTGGCTCGCCTTATAACCCAGTGTATGAGGAACATACACCTGCCTTGCATGGCTACAGAGAAGGACGTAAGAGAGTTTCTTCATCTTTAGGCTTTCTTGTCATGGGGGGAAGGAAGGAATACACGCCCAGGGAGCTGTTTTATGGGTGCTCCTTGCACGTGTGTGGGCATCCTGGAAGGGCTTGCTAAGCCCGGCTATTCCTGTACCACTCTTACTGCAGGTTGGTAGTTTTTGAGATCTTTGAACATTGTGCGTGACCTGCCCAACCAGGGCGTGGATGTGATAGGCATCATTTGAATGCACTGGAGTTAATAAAACACATTGTGTGGCATAGTGTTGGTCTCCTGTGTGTAGAGTACAGCATGTCCCTCACCTTTATGTGTGTGTGTGTGGGAGGGGGAGAGGGTTCTCCCTTCACGCACTGCGTGTCGGCTGGTAATGGAGGCTTTAATTGGCAGAATATGTCTCCCATCACTTTTAATGCTGCAGTTGTTGGAATTTCTGCCTCTCTTACGCAGGGGAGCCTTGACACTAAAAATACTAGAGTTATTTTTTATGTAGTATCATTAAAATGGTTTTTAATTGAGTTCATTTCTGCAAGTTCGATGATAAATTTTTAAGCACCTCGACTCTCAGAGACACTTTTGCAGTAAGCCGCTTTCCTCTTGTGTGCTGCTCTAATTGATTCTACTTGTGTATGGGAAGAGTTTAGTTCTTTCTCTCTGGCAGAACGCAGGGACTTTGTCTGCAGCTGTGCCAAGGAGGAAACAGACCCTTGAGAAGCCCAAGGTCTTGAAATGTATTTCTCGCCTGCTGTTGTCTTTATTCATAGCCAGAAATGCTTTGGGGACGCCTCAGTTCTTGGCAAGGGGAGATCTGAGGGGGGAGGAAGGGGTGTGCAGGGGCCATCCCAGCCCTCATTCTTCCACGGTTTTTCTCTTCTGGCCCCAGGTCAAAGAGAGATTAGGTGGTGCTTTGTGTCGGTGGTTCACCTGAGTCCCAAGTTTGTCTGTTTTCTTGCGGCCACAGGTTGCATTTGGGTTGTCTGTCTGGCCTGTGGTGAATGTCTGTCTGAAATGCTACTTCGTGTTTTGAGATAATTCACTGCTCACGAGAGGCTCAGGCTTGGAACAAGCCAGGGAGGAGGTGGTGGGGCTGCTGCATCTGCCGAACTATGGAGAGCTGAGGGCTGGAATAGTGTGGGGGGCCCGTCCAGTCAGGATGGAGGTGCCGTTGGCAGAGCTGTGCTTGGGAACCCTGCTCATTGGCCGCTCTGCGTTACCTCTGGCTCCAACCAGGGTGAATCGGCCTTTCCGTCACAAGCACCAATAATTGATCTCTAACTTGCCCTCAGATTTTCACAAGAGAAATAACTCTCTCTAGGCCTTGTTTCTGAGCAGAGCCTGAGTCGTACAAAGCAGGCGTGGGATGGGCGTAATGCTGGCTGCTGCCCTCTCTGGCAAATATCCACAGACCTCAAACCCCCCAAACCGCTTTATTTTTGTTTTGTATTTGACTTGAAAGCTCTGCAGATGTGAATGACTAATGGCAGCCCCTCGGCCCTGGCATACACACGCCATCTCTGGTGAGGAGATGCCAGGCAGAAAGTCTGTGTCCTTTTCCCCACGTCTGCCGACTTGTGCCACTCCGCGGACCGCGCACAGCACTGGGAAGCGACAGTCTGTGCCAGCTACCCAACCCAAACTCGAATAAAAATAAAATAAGAATTCTGCTCTCGCTCTGTGTGAGTGGAGGGCTGCGGGGTGTGAGCGGCTGTGTGCGAGGGGTGGGCTGTGTGCTGGGCTGCGGGGTGTGAGGGGAGGGCTGTGTGCTGGGTTGTGGGGTGTGAGTGGCTGTGTACGAGGGGAAGGTTGTGTGGTGGGATGCAGGCTGTGAGTGGCTNGGAGGGCTGTGCGCTCTGATGCGGGGTGTGAGTGGTTGTGTGCTGGGGTGTAGGGTGTGAGCGGCTGTGCACGAGGGGAGGTTTGTGTGCTGGGATGCGGGGTGTGAGGGGCTGTGTGCGAGGGGAGGGCTGTGTGCTGGGGTGTGGGCTGGAGCAGGTGTAGGGGAGACTTTACCGTTCAGCCTGATGCTGAAGATGGTTTTTGGAGAGAAATGGTCTGACGAGCTAGAGGCCGATCCGGAGAGTCTGGCACGTCTGGAATAGCCCAGATGCAATTCTCCCCGTGCTGATTCTCCAGGTTTGAGTGGCCACAGCTGTAAAACCGGAGATGGCTGTTGCTTTGCAGGGCAGTTCTCCGAACAGATCCCTGGCACATGTACTGCGATAGGAAGGGACGCTGGACCCAGCCAAGCACCAAAAGTGTTTGCAGGAGGTGGGGGGGAAGGGGCTTGTCAGGAACTCGCTGCATATGAAAGATCCACGTGTTTGCTGGGGACTCGCTGAGAGCCAGCCCAGCTGGTCTGTGGTGTCCTGCGAGCATAAAGCCATACGGGAAGCCTTGGCTTGGTCACACAGGCCTGGCTGGGGCTTCGTGTTCCCCACTATGACTTCTGTGTGGAAAGTGCATTGGGTGTGGACTGCAGAAACCAACTGGAGTATATCCCTTCTGGTCTGTGGTTGCTCTCCCCATGGCGTAGCTGTCCCCAGCCCACCTGAGCCCCGGCGTTCTGCAGGTCAGGAAAGAGAAACTGAGGCCTCTTGCTGGGAAACTGAGCCCAGATCCCAGAATGTGGCACCGCCCACTCCTCCCTTGCCTTTCAGTCCTGTCTTCGCCACATTCCCCTCTCCTCTGCCTCTGTGTGGGCACCTGCTGCTTAACATCGGGCTGTGTGTTGGGAGGGCTCTATGGTTTGTAATGGCCCAATCAGTTGTGTGTCTGCTAGCTTTACCCTTGGGATTCTGTCCCATTGCCGGACCTGGCCGGGGGGTCCGCTGATGCTCTGGCTATGCCACAGGAAGAGAGGGCGAGGGGGGGGTACTCAGTTCTGGCGCTTTCCAGTCCTGCTCTATCACTACTGTCCCCTGCCCCCGCGGTGGCAGCAGCAGCCGCTGCTATTAAAACTAGACTAAAGAATAGTCCCCTGGTGTCAGCTGTCTTTTGCCTTTGTCCTTTGCATTTAGTCTGTCTCTTAGGAGCCCGTATCTTTTTTTTAATGCTGTGTTCCTGGCAGATGCCAATTGGGAGTTTCTGGAAGGACAGGACAGAAACGTGTGTGAAGACAGAACGGAAGAGGGGGGTGGATTAAGCTGTGGTTCTCTACAATGAGTGATGGGAGGAAGATAGTCTCTCCAGGCAAAGTTCATGAGCGTTCATCATTGGCGATGGGAAGTTTTTGTACGTGCTGATTAACTGCCTCCCTCTGACGTGGCGCGGCAAGATAAAATATGAGATGCTGCATTCTTTGACTTAAAACTTAATTAAAACTATAGATCAAAAATGTAAGACTGTAGGCTTAATAAAACCTGATAAAATTATACTAATACACTTCAATTTCAATCCAAGGCTCCCTGATGGAAGAGTGTGAGAGGCTGAACCCATAACTAGATTAGAAACACCTCCTATACAATATTGATGGTGCTGTTCTGCGTGAGATGCATGGCTTCTGAGGAGCCCTGGCTCTGTGATGAAGAGTAGATGTCAGACCTGCTTACATGTAAATAAGAGAAGGGACAAAAATATGCAGACAGCAGGGACTTTTCCTTGTTGTAGGCCCAGGTACCCTGTCTGCTCAGAGTGCTGGGTGGCCAGGTGGAAGGGGAAGCTGATGTGCTAGGACAATTTGACAGTAGTGGGTACATTTCAGCTTTCCCATTGGGGGCAGGGAGAAGGGATACATGAATTTAAATTCCTGATCCTTTGCTTTTTGAATCCCAGCTGGTATTTCTAGTGCCACAGGAAGTTCCCTGTGTTTCTGGAGTGCTGATAAGGACCCCGGGCTGTCGCAGCTCCTGGCTAACACTGTGGCAGAACACGGGCAGCGGCCATCAGAACAGTTGCGTAACATATTGAAGTGGCAAAATATTGATTAGGAACATCATTTGTCTGGTAAAACTCTGACTGTAGCCCAGTCGAAATCTCAGCACTAAGGATAATTGGGGAAAATATTTGGGACTCGGAATTTGGCTCTTTCTGGCACCAAATAATTCCATGAAGTTACAGCTTCAGTCCTTTAAGTTCCTTCTCCCAGTCTCAGTGCCTTTCTTGCTAGCACCATTTCATATGCTGCTCGCCTCACCCTTCTCTTCCGTATTTCAGTAGTCACTTTTTCTGAGCATGTGGCCACTGCACTTCTGCCCTAGTCACACAATGTTCTGTAGCTTCCTCTTCATCAACCAGTGTTAACTTTCCTGCATAGGCAGAAATGAAAGTCACGCTGGTGCAAGGACTTATTGTTTGAATGTGGCAGTCCATTTAATAAAATAGGCCAGTGGTTTTCAACCTTTTTTTTCATTTGCTGACCCCTACAAAATTTCAAATGGAGGTGCGGACCCCTTTGGAAATCTTAGACATAGTCTTTGGCCCCCCAGGGGACTGTGGAGCACAAGTTGAAAACCACTGGACTAAGCACTACTGCAGGGAAATGTCCTGCCTGAGATGGCTGAGAGTCTAGGAGCTGGATCAGTGAGTTGAGGCTCCATTTCCAATGTCTCCTGCATCACTGTGTGTTTTATGGATGACTCTGTGCCATGAACTACTAACTGTGGTTTGTAACCTATCATTTAAATTAGCTTCTGCACCAAATGACTGGGGAATAGCTAATGTGATGTCAATTTTTAAAAAGGGCTCCAGAGGTGATCCTGACAATTACAGGTTGATAAGCCTGACTTCAGTATCAGGCAAAGTGGTTGAAACTATAGTAAAGAACAGACTTGTCAGACACGTAGATTAACATAATTTGTTGAGGAAGAGTCAATGTGTTTTTTGTAAAGGGAAATCATGCTCCACCAATCTACTAGAATTCTTTGAGGGGGTCAACAAGCATGTGGACAAGAGGGATCCAGTGGGTATAAATTAAATTAATGGAGATCTCCTATCTCCTAGAACTGGAAGGGACCTTGAAAGGTCATCGAATCCAGCCCCCCTGCCTTCACTAGCAGGACCAAGTACTAATTTTGCCCCAGATCCCTAAGTGGCCCCCTCAAGGATTGAACTCACAACCCTGGGTTTAGCAGGCCAATGCTCAAACCACTGAGCTATTCCTCCCTTCCTCCCAATATAGTGTACTTAGATTTTCAGAAAACCGTTGACACCTCACCAAAGGCTCTTAAGCAAGGTAAGCTGTCATGGGCTAAGAGGAAAGTCCTCTCACGGATCAGTGACTGGTTAACAGATAGGAAACAAAGGGTAGAAACAAATGGTCAGTTTTCAGAATGGAGAGAGAGATAAATAGTGGTGTCCCCAGGGATCTGTACTGTTAAACATATTCATAAATAATCTGGAAAAAGGGTAAACAGTGAGGTGGCAAAATTTGCAGATGATACAAAACTACTCAAGTATCAGGGGGTAGCCGTGTTAGTCTGTATCTACAAAAACAACAAGGAGTCTGGTGGCACCTTAAAGACTAACAGAAACTACTCAAGATAGTTAAGTCCAAAGCAGACTGTGAAGAGCTACAAAGTGATCTCTCAAAACTGGGTGACTGGACAACAAACTGGCAGATGAAATTCAGGGCTGATAAATGCAAAGTAATGCACATTGGAAAACATAATCCCAACTATACATATAAAACGATGGGGTCTAAATTAGCTGTTACCACTCAAGAGAGAGATCTTGGCGTCATTGTGGATAGTTCTCTGAAAACATCCAATCAATGTGCAGCGGCAGTCAATAAAGCTAACAGTGTTGGGAATCATTAAGAAAGGGATAGATAATAAGACAGAAAATATCTTATTGCCTCTATATAAATCCATGGTACGTGGTTGCCCCATCTCAAAAAAGATATATTGGAACTGGAGTTCAGAAAATGGCAACAAAAATGATTAGGGATATGGAATGGCTGCCATATGAGAAGAGATTAATAAGACTGGGACTTTTCAGGCTGGAAAAGAGATGACTAAGGAGGGATATGATAGAGGTCTATAAAATCATGACAGGTGTGGAGAAAGTAAATAAGGAAGTGTTATTTATTCCTTCTCATAACACAAAAACTAGGGGTCACCAAATGAAATTAATAGGCAGCTGATTTTAAAACAAACAAAAGGAAGTATTTTTTTCACACAGTCAACCTGTGGAACTCTTTGCCAGAGGAAGTTGTGAAGGCCAAGACTATAACGCGGTTAAAAAAAGAATGAGATAAGTTCATGGAGGATAGGTCCATCCATGGCTATTAGCCAGGATGGGCAGGAATGGTGTCCTTAGCCTCTGTTTGCCAGAAGCTGGGAATGGGCGACAGGGGATGGATCACTTGATGATTCCCTGTTCTGTTCATTCCCTCTGGGGCACCTGGCATTGGCCACTGTTGGTAGACAGGATACTGGGCTAGATGGACCTTTGGTCTGACCCAGTACGGCCGTTCTTATGAGGCTGCTGTCTGTCTAGGTTCCCACATTGGCTGTGCTTCAGGAAGGGAGGAAGAGTTCATAACCTGCTATTGGCTTTGCCACTGTACGGAAAGATCTTGGAAGGAGAGTCACAGAATTTTTCCCTACAGGGTCTTGACAACAGCCTGTTGCCATTTGGCAGTTTGCGGTTGATGGTGGTTTACGAGTGAAGTGCTGGGTTAGGCTTTAGAGCCGGGGGCTTCTGACTAGGAACCGAGTAGAGAAAGTTAGCCTGTTACATCACTGTGCAGGGGAGTTAGTCCACAGGCGCGGGAAGCAGAGGTGCTGGGAGAGCTGCTTCACCCCCTGGCTTGGAGTAGTAACAACCCAAATACCGCTCTTCAGCACCAGCACTATAAAAACGGTTCCAGCGCCCCAAGTTAGTGTCTTAGCAGTGGTGCTGTGGTGCTGGGATTGTCTAAGGCAGCAGTTCTCAAACTCTAGCAACCTGAGGACCCCCATTTTGATTGATATTTTTTTGTGGCTCCTCAGCCCCAGGCCCCACCCCCGCCCCACCTCTTCCCACCCCCCACTCCACCCCGTCCCTCCTCTTCCAGGTGTCCTGGAGCTGCTGCCTGGCACTGCTTTCATGGCTTTAGTGGAGGCAGAATCCGCTTTCCTCCCCCTCCTCTGAGCGCGCCCCATCCCCCACCCTCCCAGTGCCTCGTGCATGCTGCTAAACAGGTATAGGGGAAATAGTTTTCAGTGTAGCCCCTTGTTTTCACTTGGCGATAAACTTTCCAAAGCATTCACCTTTGTCTGAACGCTCCCAGGCTTAGCTTCTGCCCAGAGGCAAGTGTTTGTATTTAGAAGATTTAAAATACCAGTTTTTTAGACTGTGGGAAACGTTTTTCTCCCGCTTCCTATCTCTGGAAGTGAGCGAGAACTGCTCCTGAACAGTCATGAACTGTCCTCAGAGAGGGGAACAGGCCTGAAGATGCAGAAAGTTTGCATGTAAAATAGCCAATATTTGAAAACCATCCCTGTCACATGTGCAGTCGCACTATGTAGCCACATCAGCCCATCTGAGCTGTGCTTAGAGGTGTACAAGGGAGAGTATATGTGGTTAATTAGCCAAGTGAATTCTGCCGGATCAAGTAGGTGAACAAAGTACGACAGAAGGAAAATCTGTCTGGGGTTTCACTTTCTCCAACTGGGTGGCATCTTGTCCTGTTCGCCAGTGGAGCTGTTTATTGCTCTGGGAATAATCAGTGCCGTTGGTTTTCTCTGCTCCCACTGAACGCAGGCTGCAAGGACCTGCAGAGAGGGGCACTGGGATCATCGTTGTGACGTCTGCATGCCGATAGTCAAGACAGCCTCGGAAGCAATCCCTTCAACACACGGTTTAAACTTGCCAGGGATCCTCCTGCCTGAAAGGCCTTGCCAGGCTCCATGGCGCTGACCTTTGTCAGTGCCATTCCTTGGCTTATTGGTCTGTGAATCTGAATGGTTCGTGTTAATGGGACAGACTTTGCTCTGCCTCTGTCTCCACTAAAGCCATGAAAGCCGCTCCAGGACACTCGGGACTTTCAAAATGGCTGCAGCAGCAGAGCTTGCAGGCTTCCATGGAGTGTCTTCTTGCACTGTCGGCATGAGAAAAGGCCTTGGCCGATTACTAATGTGCAGCATAAATCGTGGCGGAGACAGGGTAGGTCAGAGGAGGGAGACAGGATCAGTAAAGCATTACGGTCAATGAGACACAGTCCTTAGAGAAGAAACAGCCTCTAATTATAAAGAGAAGGGAAAACATGATGAGATACATTACAAAGACGGAAAGGGTTTTGCAGTCGCTTTCCGACCTTCTCCTTGCCATCCATCATGTCAGTGGAAGAGCAGCTCCTAGATCTGTGTGCTGGGTGAGTGAGACGGTGTGATGCCCAGGCCCAAAGGCGGGGTGTCCCAGGCCTGCCCTCGGAAGGGAATGCCCTGACCCAACTTAAATCACCAATAGACAAGGTGTATAAAAGCGGATTTAAATTTTAGAAAGATCAGATATTTTAATTTAAATTAAATACATTTTCTTTTAAAAAACCAAACCTGTTTGACGTTAAATTTGAAATTAAGACAAACCTATGTTAAGGCCTTTACTATAGTCTACTAAAATGAAATTTAAAAAAAAGTTGCATCAATGAGCCCTCTGCTAATTTTAATAAATAAAAAAGTAGCATCCTTTACATTTATAAAGAATTATGGGGAAAACATATTTAACTTTTGAGGTCAACTCAGGCTTTATAAATATGGTACGATGTCATGCTACATTAAGTAAAATATACTGTCCTCTTTCAAATAGAGATAATGCTGGTATTTACATTTTTCCACATGTAAGTAATGTTTAGTGTCTGTTGTGCAGAAAAGCTCTTGCCTTAATTACGTTTGGTTTCAGTTTAACTAGCAAGTGCAGAAAGAATTTTTCCCCCCATTTGGATTATTTCATTCAAAGTTGAGAAACTGGCTGGGAGTTGAAAAAGCAAGAAAACTTGTTTTCCTCTTCCAGTCTGTGAATTAAAACCAGGTGGGAGAGGATGAGACTTACTAATTCTGAAAACCTGAAGAACATAGGGCCAGATCTTCAGAGATGCCTAAAGATGGAGATAGGTGTCTATGGGGATTTTCAAAAGCATCTAAGTAGATTAGGCACCTACCTCATGGGTGTTAGTCACCTGTAAGGTTCAGGTACTTTTGAACCCCCCCCCCCCCCGCGCCCCTCTCACCTCCCTCCCTGGGTGCATAAATGCCTTTGAAAAATCTGGCCTCAGATAAGTCAGTTCACTAACTACATCTCATACCTCCTTTGTTTGTTTACTCAGTTTTGAATGCAGAACACGTGTTGATAACCTTTTTTTTATATATCCATGTTTAAGATAGCTTTATTTAACTAATAAAATACCCTTTAAAATGTTGTGTTTATGCATTTTTAACTAAATTCCAATTTCTATCCAAATGCAGCTTGACAGAAATCACGAGTAAAACAATCACAATCTGGTAGATAAGAAATGCAACATTTTTTATACAGAAAATAGTGAATTCAGAACGTCATTCAATGTATGCTAAGCTATATAATGGCGTAAATAAATGTGGATAGTTGTAGCATATCCTGGTTAGCAAAAAGGAGTGCCCTACGAAGTGCAAACGCGTATATTTAATTGGAATTGACATGTCTGAGTGGTTCATTTTCATTGGGTGATATAATGATTCTTTAGAAAGATAACTAAAAAAGAACAAATACAAAACCAGATTAAAATCAATTAATGAAATCAAGGTTTCCTGCTTTGTGATTTAAATCGTGGTTAAAATCAGTGATATAAGTCACTTTGATTTAAATCAATCCACCCTGCCAACATATCCCCAGGGTATGGGGGGCCTAAGCACTCTACCATGCGGGGATGGCTCACTGTGAAGGGGTGGATCACTTTGTTGTGTCTGGGCTTGGAGTCCCCACAATTGATCTTTCCACAGTCAGGCAACCGTAGTTTAACTCCACTGAGTACTAGGAGTAGCTCTCTTGGGCACAGAACTGAGGGCAAGTGGGTTTAACTGGATAGAGGTGGCATGTCCTGCATCCTTCGTTCTTCTCCGTGAGTCTGTGAGGAACAATTACAGGCAATGGAAAAACAAATTGCTGCCATCTCTTGAGGGTACAAAGCAAAGGTGATGTGTGGTGGGGCATGTGGGGTCACGTGCCTGCCCCCCCCCCACTGATTTGCTGCTTGGCTTGTACGGAGCATGCTCACACGGACTGAGCATGCCCAATAACTAGGGCTCTACCAAATTCATGGGCCATTTTGGTCAATTTCACGGTCATAGGATTTAACAAATCATAATTTCAGCTAAATCTGAGATTTCACAGTGTTGTAATTGTAGGGATCCTGACCCAGAAGGGGAGAATTAAGGAGAGTCAGTGGCAGGACATCTACTCTTTGTAGAGCATCACCAAATGCAGCAGCAGTGGCCAAGCCAAAGTAGCTGAGATACAGGACAAACGTCAGGTTAAAGTGGGTCTTTCACAGAGCAAACAAGTTAGAGTCAGAAGAAAGTCTTACTTTGTACCAGAGGCGACCCCTCCCTCCGGGTAGTTTTACCTTTTTGCCCCTGTCATTGGGATGGGTCGGCCTGTTCCATGTTATCTGTGGATCCCAAGGGCCATTCCTGGTTTAAACAAACACGCGGTATGTGTGCCCTTTACCAAGGGGAAGGCAACAGGGGCTTCTTGCCCAATTAAAGATTTTTAGGGATGGGTGTTAAAGTCCCATCAGTACTTGGCAGGGTTGTTTTATTCTAAAGCTTGCCTCTGATTACAAATTGGCTTACCCCCTTTGCATCCAAGGTGAGTCCACTTCCGTTCCAGGGCCTGGGGATTAGTGTGGCTAGCAAGTAGTGGTTGCTTCACGGCTCCTGCACAGTGTTGAAAATGCAGCTCCCTGTGCAATGCTGGGACGTCGGCTTTGCTGTAGCTGATTGGACCTTTGTTGTATTCGGTAGGAGAGGGGCTGCTTCTTGCACTGGGTGACACTGAGTGATCTTTAAATACAGCGCCAAGAATGGAGAGGGTTGCGGTAAGCTAGTCTGGTGGTGCAAAAGCTGCGGGTCTCTGCACAGCCTATGCCTGAGGGGAATGGCCATAGTCATCTTGCTGGATAAAGGGAAGAAGCGCTCTTGCCTGCTGATGCTCGCGGGAGATCCTGGAAGACGGGGGTTCACATGGAGGAGCAGCTGTCAGTTGCTCCCCGCTACCCAGCCTATTCCCATAACCTAGCTCTGGTCATGGTTGAGTTTCAGCAAGCAAGCTCTTGTTCCAGCCCCCCTCTTAACCTGGAGCTAGCCGTGCTGTTTGAACCCGAGGAACAGAGGAGAGGGAGGAGTGTCGTCAGGAAGCCGAGGTCACTATGTGCCCCAAAGCCCCACTCGCTCTCCCCTTGTGGCAGGGTAAACAGCAGGAGTGATGGAATAGGAGCTTGAGGGACCCTGCCTGGGAGCCTTTGGAGCAGAAGAGCCAATGATCCAGTTTTGCCATCCAGCCCCTCTCTTATACGTGACTGGAGCCAGTCCAGCGCCCCTGACTTCATCAGTTAATGATGTCAAAGGACAGCTGACGATTTTGAGAGTACTGGCTTGGACCCTTGGCCTCTCCTACATCACCGGAAGGCATTTCAGGCCATCCTGAGGTGTAAAACCGGGCCTCAAGGGGTAAAGGGACTGAGGACTCCAGATGGTCCCAGAACTGCCCTGCTTCCCTGAAGAGAGGAAGATCCGTAAGTGACATGAGTGGAGGCATGAAGGGTCGGTTGGGGGAAAATGGTTCTTTTGGTGATCGAAGCAGTGGTGTGGCTTTTTGTGCATTGTGATATAGAAGTGGAAGGGTTTGGATGTTAGGAGTGTTGTAGTTCCATTGAATCTATCCCCTGCGGCCTGGCAGGAACATCTGTCTTTAAGCAAGTCTGTCTAGCAACATTGGTACTGAGACGTCTTGCCCATCTCTCTGTGTCCCTAGGTTCCCCTGTCAGTAACCTTGTGATACCTAACCCTAAAACCTTTCTGTTCTGTCCCGGGTCATGACTTGGGGCTTGTCTGCGCTGTGTAGCGGGGAGGGTTCCCAGTGAGTGAGGAAGGAAGCCATTGGCACAAAGAGTTAAGTGAAAAGATGCTCTGCTCGCTCCTGTGAAGTTTTATTTTAGGATTTACAGTAGAAACAGCAAAGACCTGGGACCATGGGGGAAAGGCGGGGAATGCCTCCCCGCCTCTGACAGATGGATGGACAGACAGCTGATGCCACCGGATTTATTTCCTTTTTTCCACTATTTCCTTTGATCCTTTGTAGCCTCTCTTATGGCGAATGACAGGCTGGGCTGCCTGTACCTGCAGCTGAACAGGCCTGGGTTTGGGGGTGGGTGGGGAGAGGAAAGGGACAGCTCTCGCTCAGACTAGTCACCTGTCTTTACCTCCTGGTTCACAGTTTTAAATCCCCCCATGATGCGCATGTCCCATGTGGGCTGGGAGACGGGAAATGCTGTGAACTGGCTCCCTTCATTTTTATTCTGGCTGGGGATGAGGGCAGCTGCAGTGCAGCCTCCACCCCTCCCCTGACCCCCCCCCAGTGTGCCCCCACCTGAGAGGCCACCCCATTTGATACAGGGCCCGGATGTGTTTTGGGGGGGGGGTGCTTCCCATTCTGAACCGGCAGTGGGGCCTCCACTGCTTCTGCCTGACAAGATGGCCTGGAGATTATGAAACCCTTTCCCCCCAATCTGTCTGTCAGGTTCTTGTCTCTCCCCTCTCCTTTCCTGGTGACAGGACTGTTCGTTTTCATGACTCTCTTGTCATTCGGGTATTTTTAAAGGGGAATGTCAGGCATTCACCTGCACCCCTCCCCAAAGTTGCTAGGTTTGACCCCTAGTGCAGGGCGTAGGAGGAGGTGGAGAGAGGCTGCTGGTTTAGCCCTGCTGGGATTCCCTTTTTGCCAGGCAGATGGAGGCTTGGCGTGCAGCAGAGCCCTTCTCTGTGGAGAGCAGCTCTGCCATCTGAAATGCTTTCCTTGCTGGAGGAATCAAAGTGCTCGTGGGGCTCTCCCTGCCCCTCCCGTCCCTGCCTGCTGCCCACAGTGGCTGTGAGTAGAGGTTAAAGCAAATGGAGAAGAAAATGCATGTTTGTAAATCAATGCAAATCTCCTTCCTTCTCTGCCATGCTGTGATGTCTCCACCCAAGCCTCCTCCCAGGTCTGTCCGAGGTTCCATTCTCCCTGGCCCATCCTGGGCCCCCAGAACCTTGCCCTGGGCTGGGTGGTTCGTTGTGCAGTGTGTCTGTATTTTTCAGAGGCTGTGCGGGATGTTGTGTGTGTAAAATTAGCATTGCCTTGTTAGTCCCTTTCAGGCTAATTCGGAGTGAAATGCTTTAGCAGCGGTGGGCTGATTCTATCCGGAGAACAAGAACTAATTAAATTCCTTCTGACCATCAAGCAGTAAATTATTTATATCCCGACAGATGCAATCTAATCTATAGCATCCAGCTCAATGGAACAGGCATCCTACTTGAGTCTGAGAGGGGGAAAGTAGTTTAAAGCCACAGAGTAAAGGAGCGAGAGAGTGAGGGGAGAGAGAAAGAGAAGGGAAGAGACAGAGCAGCATGCGGGAAAGGGAGGCTGGGGAGCTAGGCAGACAGCAAACTGTTCTCTTCTTCTTTAGCATTGACATTCAGTTTCTAATCTTGCATGGAACCCTCCCAGCAAGGGCCTGTTTGCCGAAGCAGCGCGGGCTGCGTCTGGGAAGGGGTTTTCCCTAAAACGAGCATTACAGACGTTGGATGGTGCTCTCCTCACTTGCTCGTTCACTCTGGCGCTCTCAGAGACAGAGGTGCGTTTGAATTTTGGCTGCTTGATTGGTTAGTTACCCAGGGCTGCTGTGGTGACCCTCTCATCCATGACTGGTGCCTCATGGGGCCAGCAGCTCTCACTTGGGTCTTGCACTCCCTGCGTTGCAACCTTCTGCACCACAAATGGGGCCTCTAAAGCCGTAGGCAAAAATGATGTGACATTCTCAAATCAGTATCCTAGTGCTTTGCCCAGCGCCGGCCTCCTCCCCCCTTCATCAGGAAGTGGTGCAAACAGTGGCTCTCAACCAGGGATACACGCACAGGTCTTCCAGGAGGTACATCAACTCATCTAGATATTTGCCTAGTTTTACAACAGGCTGCATAAAAAACACTAGCAAAGTCAGTACAAACTAAAATTTCATACGGAGAACGAATTGTTTATACTGCTCTATGTCCTACACACTGAGAGGTAAGCACAATATTTATATTCTTGATTTATTTTATAATTCTATGGTAAAAAGGAGAAAGTCAGCGATTTGTCAGTAGTAGTGGGCTGTGACACTATTAATCGAGTCCTGTATCAGCCATTCCATTAGCTTGCACAGGATCTAGGTCAGGCTGGGAGGCCTGTTCCTGGGTCATCCTGTTTACGCTATTTAAAAATGGATACTACGTTCGCTTCTTCCAGTCTTCTGGAACTTCCCCAGTCCTCCAAGACTTATTGAAAATCAACATTAATGGTCCAGTGAGTGCCTCAGCCAGCTCTTTTAAAACTCTTGTAGCATGTTATTTGGACCTGCTATTTAAAAATGTCTGACTTTAGTAGGTTCTGTTTAACATCCTCCTGAGATACGTGTGGCATGCAAAGAGTGCTATCCCCATACAATGAGACTATATCATCTGGTTTTCCCCCAAATGTCTTTGAAGCCCATCAAGGTTGGCCGGTGACAATGTAATCTGTCTCTTCCATCATGCACACCTGCCTCTTCAGGAAGCTGAGCGTGACCTTTGCAGAATATGTGTGGCCCAGGAGGGAAGGGTGAGTGTTATGCAGCGTCTGTAATGGATGGGCAGTTGGAAATATCCTTCCTCCTCTGGATAACACTGTGTGAAAGTGAGTAGGTTACCGGTTCCCGTTATTGCCTGGTGAATTTCTTGCCTCTTGCCACCATAGCAGGCTCTCCATTTCTCTCTCTCACTACGGCAATGTAATCTTCTTTTACCCACGAAAGCTTATGCCCAAGTACATCTGTTAGTCTTTAAGGTGCCACCAGACTCCTTGTTGTTTTTGTAGATACAGACTCACACGGCTACCCCCTGATTCTTGGCAATGTAATCTGTCTCTTCCATCATGCACCCCTCCACTTGTCACCCGGCATGACCCCCCAAAGTCTGTCTTTAGGATGCAGGCAGGTACAGCAGCCTAACCTCAGAGCAGATACAAACTGTTATGATCTCCTTAAAGATTTTTTGGGGTTATCTGACCCCAGTGTCTGATTAGATCATTCTTGTGTCTCAGTGGTAACATGAGCTTCGACTGCTTAAAAGCTGCAGTTCACTCTAATTACTATTGAGCTGACATACCTCTCCTTCTCTCAAATCGAAGGGAAGAGCGAACAATCATTTGCTAATCCTTCAGGGGGTTGTGAAGGATTCCAGCCACCTAGGAGACTGCATTCAGCTGGTAGCTGATTAGAATATTATGTTTAAAAATGATCTGGCTATTATTTAGATCAGACACACACAACTGGCTAATGGCAAAGCAACCAAGTCAGTGCATTTCATTATTGTTTTGAAATCTAAAGGAGATCCTGAATGTGCGCGGCTTGGGGACCAGCAGTCCAGGGGTTGTGAAGTGCAGCACTAAAAGGAAATTGGGAAGCTAAGCTGGGCAGACCTGCTGGGGTAGTGTCTCAGGTCATGAGGGGCTCTTTGGGTAAAGGCGCTAAGACTTGATGCTGAGGTACATAACCTCCTCATCAGCACAACCCCGACCTGTCCCAGCGTGTACTGGGCCCCGTGTAAAAGCCAGGCTGGATTCTCTGGGGATGGTGAATTGTTGCAAAGGCTTGATCAGAAATAATAATATCACCTAGCTCTCATGTAGTGCTTTTGAACTGTAGCTATCGGGTCGCCCCAGAGAGAGAAGGGGAGTGTTGCTCACAGAACGTTTGGGAGCAGGGAGTGAACGGGGAAGGGGAGGAATTACAGCCTGAGAGTCTAGGGCAGGGTGGGGTACAAAGAGAGGCAGGTAGTCTGGCGAGGACTTTGAGGTTAGCTGCTCTCACTGTGTTTATTAAGGTCTCTGAGAATAAATCAGCTGTTAATCAGTCTGTGTCCTTTTATAGGCCTAGTTCCTCAGGTCCCCCATGCAGAGAGCTGGAGCAGAGATTTCTTCAAGGCTGCTCAATAATTCTTCCTCTTAAATAGAAAACGCCATCCGGCTCCAGGGCTCGCAACATGCTTGCATGCCGCGTTCAGTAGCTCCTGAACTGACGCTTTCTCCAGCACATTGATTTTTCCATAGTATTCAAGGTAAAGGTGCAGGCAAGAGGCTATGAAAACATTATGAGTAGCAAAAACTCTGCTAGCAAAGCCAAGCCCTGTGGCAGGCAAGGAGAAGGGAGTCTCTAGGAAAAGCTTCCCTCTGCCTCCTCCAATCATGGTGCCTTTTGGAAAGACTGAGTGCAGGGGTCATTTGCAATCTGGTCTTTGTGGCAGGGAAGGGAGCCCTCAGTCTGTCCCTGGGGGGATATCGCCATTGGCCAGAGGTCCAAGTGAGGCTCCTAGCCAGTATCCGAACTCAGGAGTCGCTGGAGCCTAGTCTCCTGCTCCCTCCACTAGACTGATACAAAGAAGGCAAACGTTCTGCTCTGCCGTGTTCACTCCAGCCGCAGGCATATGCTTGTTTGCTGGCAGATCCGGTAACGGGTTTCGGATTGGCCTGACTGTGCTGGGGAAGCGATACGTTGCCTGGGCCTGGCTGTGTGTGTTGGGAGAGGCCCCAGGAATATCTGACATCCTGCTAAATGGCCTTGGTAGCAGCAGAAGCTGATAAAGGGAAGAACCTTCACCAGGCAGAGAGAACCTTCAAAAAGCTGCAAAACTCCTGTTCTAACCCCTGAGCGTGCGTGTGCGCGCGCCGGCCCAGAGCGGGCTGGTTTGATCCCCCTCGGCTCACTGTGTGTGAGTTAGTGAGGTGAGGACGCATGCTGCAGCTTCAAACAAGCAGAAAGGCTGGAAAAGTAACATGAAAAGCAAGCCATGGTTTCAACTTGTAGCCGAATTGGATAATAGGAGGTTGATTAAACAGCTTGTCTTGGAGGAAGGAATTAAGAATTTCCCTCTGGGTTTGGTGAAATTGGTTGGAAGGAAACACTGGCAGAGAGCAGGAGTCAGCCAGCTGGAAGAAAACGAACTTTGAAGTGTCTGATTCCATTGACCTCCTTTGCCGTGGTGTGTGACAGCCACGCAGTAGTGCGTGTGATCCCACCGCAGAGAACACTTTCAATGCAGCCTTGTGGGTGAGGGGGAACTCCCAGAAAACTCCTGGCTCCTCTGCTCTGCTCTACTGTTTTGCTGCCCCAAGCAGCGCTCCGAATTGCCGCCGCGAACGGCGGGGGCAGTCCATGTGCCGTTAAGGTGGCACGCGTGTTTCCGCGGCGGTGGCAATTCAGCGGCATCTTCTGTCTTCAGCCGGAAGACAGAAGCTGCCGCCAAATTGCTGCCGCGGAAACACGCGTGCAGCCCCAACGGCACACGGACTGCCCCCGCCGTCCACGGCGGCAATGCGGCGCGCTGCTTGGGGGCAAAAACACACGGACTGCCGCCCCTTGCAGATTGCCGCCGCAAGCACCTGCTTGGAAGGCTGGTGCCTGGAGCCGGCCCTGAGAGCAGCAATGGCACCAAGCACTTTTCTGCTGAGTTAGGGTTCCCATCTGCTCTCTGAAGGGGGGCTGAGACACCGGGAGGAAGTGACTTGCCCAAGGCTGCAGTGGGAGGCAGTGTCAGGGTAGGATTAGGACGGGAGTTCCTGGCTCCCAGTGCTGTGCTCACACCACTACTCTGCCCCCTGGTGCCCACAGCACAGAATTTTTGTTTCTGATGACACTGACCTCACTTCAGAATGCAAAAATAAAAATAACCTAGAGCCTGGAGCATTTCCCTGCTTGGGCTGGGCTCCCCTCCCCCTTTCTGGGGAAGGAGGAGCTGTTTCCTTCCTCTTTTGAAGCTGGGTTATAATGTCATTCATTCCAGAGAAGCACAGGTAGCTTATCAGGAAAGGTGAAAAGCAGAGACATTCCTGCATGTCAGCAAAAGAGATTAAAACATGGAGCTGCCAGCAGCCCCTTCCCAGCGCTCTGGCTCCAGTGAGGTCACTTTTCTAGAGCAATGGGGCAAAGGATGTGTCCTCTATGGAGAGTTTGGGGAGTCTGTTTTCTCTGGGTGGCTGGGGTGGGGGCTGGTTTGTGAGTGAGCTCTTCTCAGAGCACTGAGAGCGAACACTGCATCCCAGCCTCTGGAAAGAGTTTGTAGAGACAAGGTGCTCTCGGGCTCGGCAGCGGCATTGCAGGGCCTGTGGGGAGCAGAGCGTTAAGTGGCAGGAACCATCTACCGTTGTAAGAAAAAGAAGCAAAGCCATTCCTGCTCGTAGATGAGTGGAGAGAGGATCTCGCTGCATGCATGCTTCATAGACAAGTTGCTTTGCATTTTAACAGACTTCTGGCCAAGAGTTGCACCAGGCCCTTGAACTCTGTCCTGTCCCAAGAAGGCAAATTAATGGGTTTTATAGCAGGCTACAACGTTGGACTAATGTTCAGAGTGGTTAATCCTCAGTGATCTTTATTCTTGGTATTCGTGTTCAGGGTTTGGTCGGAGGTGGTTCCGTTGGCTGTGGGCAGGGGAGGGAATGTTCAAGATGCTCTATACCAGTGCTGGTGTCGGTTGGCGTGTCCGTTCCTGGCACGGCTGCGGAGCATTGAGAGTTGATGGTGACTCTGTTGCTTGGGGGATGGGGGGTTGGAATTCATGCAGGTTCTCTCCATAAACTGTTGGGGTTGTTTGCTTCTGGCTGAGGAGTGGCATGGGAGGTGCCTTGGTAGAGAATGGCACCGTGCTGGTTTCTGCATCCTGAAAGCTACTTTCCCTTCTCTAGAGTCAGTCCCTGGTCAAGTCCATGGCACCCAGAAAAACATGTTAGGAAGGTACAGGAGCAGCAAACAGGAGTTTTGCAAGGGATTTTAGAGAGGAAGCGTGAGAGTCAGATAAACCTAATATACGTTCTGTCCAAACTTAGGCCAATAACCCCCTCCCCCCAAAAAACCAACCAGCCAAACCTGAAACCACACATAGAACGAACAAAGACCCCCTGCAAGAGTAAAACTAATGCAGGCAGACATCCTGCAGGAAAGCTGGGGCTGTCCAGTGTATTGCCCTGAGTGCTGTATGTCAGATTCCCTGCCTTTTGGGCAGGTGACGTATGTGTACATTCAATGCGAGCAGCTCATGGCCCTCAGAGACCGAGTATGGGCTGAACTGGAGGAGCTAAGGGAGACTTTTCAGGTCACAGCAGAGTGGGTCCCAGCCCCAGTCTGACAGCCTCTGTGCTGCGGAGGAGGATGAAAGTCTTGGGGAAGGAGAACATCAGGCTGGAGCGCAGGGAAATGATCCCATAGTTGGGACCCTCCTTCCAGATGATGTCATGGTGTCCTCTCGCACTGAGGGTACCTCTCCAGGGAAGGGTACCCCAGTTACTAGGAAGAGACAGGTAGTAGTAATGGGGGGTTCAATTATTAGAAATATAGATAGGGTTTGTGATGACCACAGAAACCACATGGTAAATTGCTGGCAGTGTGTGAATCTCACACGACAGCTAGACAGACGTATGTGCAGTGCTGGGGAGAAGCTGGTGATCATAGTACATGTAGGTACCAATGACCTAGGGAAAGATAGGAGAGAGGTCCTGGAGGCCAAATTTAGGCCATATTGACTGAATACATGTCACCTCAGCACAGATTGCAGAGAGAACATTTCTAGACACTATGATGACTGCTTCTTGGAGCAGCTAGTCCTGGAACCCACAAGGGGAGACGCAGTTCTTGAATTAGTCCTAAGTGGTGCACAGATGTGGGCCAATATAGCTAAACTGCTCAGTAATAGCGACCATAATATAATTAAATTTAACATCCTTGTAGGGGGGGAAATACCAAAGAAACCCACCACAGGAACATTTAACTTCAGAAAGGGGAGCTACACAAAAACAAGAAGGCGAGTTAAATGGAAATTAAAAGGAATAATCACAAGAGTGAAATGCCTGCAAGCTGCATGGAAACTTTTTAGAAACACCACAGCAGAGGCCCAAACTATAAGTATACCCCTAATGATGATGATAAAAAAAGCAAGAGGACCAAAAATAATGCCACAAGTGCTAAACAGAGTAAAAGAGGCAGTTAGAGACAAAAAGACATCTTTTAAAAACTGGAAGTCAAATCCCGCTGAAGAAAATAGGGAGGAGCATAAACTCTGGTACGTCAAATATAAATGTTTAACTGGGCAGGCCAAAAAAGAATTTGAAGAGCAACTTGCAAAAAAGACACAAAAACTAACAACAAAATTTTTTAAATACATCAGAAGCAGGAAGTCTACGAAACAATGAGAGGAGCCATTGGCAATCAAGGTGCTAAAGGAGCACTGAAGGAAGACAAGGCTGTTACAGGGAAGCTAAACAAATTCTTTGCATCTGTCTTCACTGCACAGGATGTGAGGGAGATTCCCACAGCTGAGCCATTCTTTTTAGGTGACAGATCTGAAGAACTGTCCCAGATTGAGGTGTCAGTAGAGGAGGTTTTGGAACAAATCGTTGAAACAAACAGAGCAGCAATAAGTCACCAGGACCAGATGGTATCACCCAAGAGTTCTGCAGGAACTCGAATACAGAATTGCAGAACTACTAACTGTGGTATGTAACCTGTCACTTAAATCAGCCTCTGAACTAGCTAACTGGAGGATAGCTAATGTAACGCTGATTTTTAAAAAAAGGCTCCAGAGGCGATCCTGGCAATTACAGCCCAGTAAACCTAAGTTCAGTACCAGGCAAATTGGTTGCAAGTGTAGTAAAGAACGGAATTATCAGACAAATCAACACAATATGTTGGGGAAGAGTCAACAAGGCTTTGGACAGGGAAATCATACCTCACCAATCCATTAAAATTCTTTGAGGTGGTAAACAAGCATGTGGACAAGGGGGATCCAGTGGATAGTGTGTCCTGGGACTGTCAGAAAAGCTTTGACAAGGTCCCTCACCAAAGGGTCTTAAGCAAAGTAAGCAGTTGTGGGATAAGAGGGAAAGTCCTGTCCTGGATCAGTAACTGGCTAAAAACTAGGAAACAAAGGCTAGGAATAGACGTCAGTTTTCACAGTGAAGAGAGGTACATAGTGGTGTGCCCCAGGGATCTGTACTGGGACCAGCGCTGAGCAACGTATTTATAAATAGTGAGGTGCCAAGGTTTGCAGATGATACAAAATTACTCAAGATCGTTAAGTCCAAAGCAGACTGCAAAGAGTTACAAAGGGCTCTCACTAAAGTGGCTGACTGGGCAACAAAATGGTAGATGAAATTCAGTGTTGATACATGCAAAGTAATGCACATTGTAAAAAATAATTGCAACTATACATACAAAACGATGGGGTCTAAATTAGCTGTTACCACTCAAGAAAGAGATCTTGGAGTCACTGTGGATAGTTCTCTGAAAATATCTGCTCAGTGTGCAGTGGCATTTGAAAAAACAAGCAGGGTTAGGAACCATTTGGAAAGAGAGAGAGAGAAGACAGAAAATATCATCATGCCACTGTATATATCCAGGGTACTCCCACACTTTGAATACTGAGTGCAGTTCTGGTTGCCCCATCTGGAAACAGATATATTAGAATTGGAAAAAGTACAGAGAAGGGCAGCAAAAATCATTAAGGATATATGGAACAGTTTCCGTATGAGGAGAAATTAAAAAAGACTGAGACAGTTCCTCTTAGAAAAGAGGTGACTAAGGGGGGGGGGGAATACAGTAGAGGTCTGTAAAATCATGACAGGTGTGGAGAAAGTGAATAAGGAAGTGTTATTTACTCCTTCACATAACACAAGAGCCAAGGGGCACCCAATGCCATTAATAATCAGCAGGTTTGACACAAACATAAGGAAGTACTTCTTCACACAACACATAGTCAACCTGTGGAACTCATTGCCAGGGGATGTTGTGAAGGCCAAAAGTATAACTGGCTTCAAAAAAAGAATTCTCTCCAGACCGAAGCAGGAAGGCTATTGTGCTGTGAGCTAGTTGGCTCCTCGGTTTGAGTTAGTTTAACATTTTCAAATCTTTTGGGAGCAGCCTGCACATTGTCCATATCATGGGAAAACCACAAACCCACAATGAAGAGCTACATAAAATAACAGTGCTTTTTGCTCCCCCGCGTGGTAGCCAACACACACTGTACTGGCCTCAATGGTGCCAGCATATTCTAGAGGAAGCGCAACCCGAGAGAGCCCGGTTGCTTTGTACTGCAGTGTTTGCCAGCTGGAGAACAATGAAGCCTGCAGGGGAAGGAATGTGATTTTTAAACTTCCCAGAGCCAGTCCTGGGCTGAAGAGTGTAACGAGTGTGAAGGAATCTCAGGCTTGCTGCAGTTTGTGAGCAATGCAGAGCTCTGCGTGCCTGGGGATGGTGGGAAGCGCCAGAGATCCCTGCTCAGCCCTCTGACTCTGCTTGTTTCGGTGGGCTCAGAATCCGTCAATCGATGGATTACTCCCGAGGTGTTTTGGGGAGGAAGGCGGGAGTTGAGCCAAGCTCCGGAGTAGGCAGCCGGGCCATTCAAAGAGCCAGCGTTTACAATTTTTATTTTTATTTTCCATTTTTGACATTGTTGCTCAGTCCCTCTGGTTAAGCTGTTAAATCACTCCATGTATTTAGTGTGAGTGTCGCTGAGAGCTCATTTTTATCTTGGTGAAAACCAGGTTTTCATGGGCACATAATGAAATTGCATAAATATACCCTTAGCTGGAAATCGAATTTATTTTTCCTGTTCATTATGGGGTAGAAGGCCACTATGAAATGTATAACTCCCCCTCCCTCCCCCCCAGTGCTGGAATTAAAAGGCTGGTGCGGGCTCTTTTGATACTGATGATTTCGTCCTGATTCAATTTACAGCTGGTTAGAGCTCAAATACTGTAGCATAATTGACAAAGATCAGTGTGGGTAGTAATGCTAATGTCGCCTTGGCTGCGGCTTCGGCATCGCCAGAAGAACGCAGGTTAAAAACCGCTTCCTTTGGAGAGCAGCTGGGCCAGTAGTGTTCACATGGGCCTATCCGGGCAGGATACAAAGGACAGGGCCGGCTCCAGGCCCCAGCTGAGCGAGCTGGTGCTTGGGGCGGCAGATTGTTCGAGGCGGCGTTCTGCCCAGTCCTAGGGTGGCACGGCCGCTTTTTTTTTTTTTTTTGGTTCTTGTTCCGCTCTGGCTGCCCTGTAGGGGGCGACGGCGCGGAGAACCAGAGCCCCCTGCAGGGCAGTCCTCTTCCTTCCCTCCCCGCCGACCGGAGCGGAGCCCTCGCGGCAGGCGGCAGGAGCGGCGCAGCGGGAGGGGCCGCGTGGCAGCGCCCCTGCTGTAGCCCTGGCCGCCCCCTTCTCTCTCTCTCCCGCCCGCACCCTCCCCCCTCCAGCCGGTCCCCCTGCACCCACGCTCCGGCCGCACCGCAGGTTTTTTTTTTTTTGCTTTGCCGTTCTGGCCGCCCCGTTTTTTGTTTTTTTTTTTTGTTTGTTTGTTTTTTGCTTGGGGCGGCCAAAAAGCCAGAGCCGGCCCTGACAAAGGAGCTGCTGAGCCTGGTTGCTGCACTAGAGGTGGAAGGATGACTGGGAGTGCTGCTCACCCCTCACTTAGAAGCTAAATCTTCTTACCTGGCAGCATGTAGAGGACATCCAGGTTACCATCCTTGGCAGCATGAACCTGGCTGAGGTGGAAAGAGGTGGCTTCCTGCAGGAGACCTTGGCAGAGCCAGCCAGAGCAGAGGAGTCCCTGCAGTGGAGCAGAGGGAAGGAAGTGCCTGGGGAGAATGGTCCAGCTGGTGGGGTCAGCAAGATGCTAGTCCGTCCATTTGTCCGTCACTGGGATTGATTTTTGACTGTATTGAAATTGCTATAAAGTCATGTTATAGAGCTGTAATTAAGCGGGGCCATTTAGCCGGCAGTGTTAAGTGCTAAGCAGATTTATGGCACTGCTCAGCTTTCGGCGGCGTTCTATTTCACCATGAAGTACGCCAGGTTTTTGTGTGTTCTACAATTGTAGTTGTTTGGCAGTGATTAGAATAATGGGGGTTTCCGGGGTGGTGTTGCCAAGCTAAGGAAATGACAGTTCTAGCCCCTAGGAATTGCATCCCTTTGAGAAAGACACAAGTACCGGTGTACAAGAGCAGATGGTAAGCGGAGCCAGTGATGGAGGCCGGGGGAAGTGGAGCTGGGCGATACGCTTAGCCAGCCAGGCTGCCCTAAGCCTCTCTGTTCTTAGGATGGTGCCTGTCATGCGACTGAGGTTGGGCAGAGTGAGCCGTTATACCCTCAAAATGGCTCCATCCCCGCAAATGGCTGTTCATGGGGGTTTATGTGCTGTCAAAACAACTACCTCTGAGTCCGCACTGGGGAGAGGCGCATGACATTCGCTTTCATCAGAGCAGCACAGCCTAGTGGACCAGGCACAGAACTGGGAGCCAGGAGTCGCTGTGAGCCTTGCCCTTTGTTCTTGCCTGAGTCTCAGTGCTCCTGTCTTCTCATGCCAGTGTACCCAGGGCGAATGGGAGTTAGCGGGCCAGGGATCCCCACCCAGGCTACGTGGTGGCCAGTATCTTAACAGGGTTTCCTAAGTGTGTTAACGTAAGCCAACATCATTGACAAACACCCTTTTGCCCACCAAGAAAAGGCTGTGAGCTCTCCTACGTGTCCAGGTTTGCTTGCTTAGCTGGCAGGGCATTGAGGATTAATTATCGAAGACTGCGAAGTGCTTTCCCAATGTAAGTGCCCGGCGTTGTTACTATTTCATCCCAGCCACACTCGAGAGGCAGCAGTGCTGGGCTTCTGGACGTGTGAGGGGGCATGAGGAGATGTCACTCGGCAGAGCTTTCTGGGGTCCCTGGGAGTCAGTGAGCCAGAAGGGCTCAGCATCAGCTGTGTGGCTGCCGGCACAGTGCCCCTTTTGGGGTAGGACTCGCCTTTGGAGGACTCAGGACAAGTAGCCACCTTTGGCCCAAATGGATAAGGAATTCGCCTGGACAAGCTCTGCACCCTCTTGCCAGAGTGCCCCCTCCCTGGGCTCTCTGCTCCCTTCTGCCCTTTGACATGGCGACACTGCCTCCAGGGGTGTGACCAGCGCGGGGCGGCATCCCTACGCCAGCTTTCACCTCGTTGGCGTGGCTAAAGAGAGCAGGGAAGGTGGGACCGCAATAGGCGGAAGGGCTCAGGGTCCCAGGCAGGCTGGTACAGCCTGCCCCAGGCTCTGCGCTCTTGCATCTCCGCTGCTGGTTTTAGTCATGCACACTGGATGAAAGCTAACGTGGGGGTGCCCTTGGTGTCTCTCTGCACCGCCTGCCCAGCGAGCCTTCCAGCCCGGGCCGGCAGACTCGGGCTCATGTTGCAGAGAGCTGTGTAGACGCTGTGGCTCAGGGATGGGCTTCAGAGCCCAAGTTTCAGCCTGAACTGCAACTTCAAAGTGCTGCTAACAGCTATCTGAAACCAGCTATTTTTAGAAATATCTTGCATCTGAAGAAGTGAGGTTCTTACCCACGAAAGCTTATGCTCCAATACTTCTGTTAGTCTCAAAGGTGCCACAGGATCCTCTGTTGCTTTTTACAGATTCAGACTAACATGGCTCCCCTCTGATACTTGACAGCTATTTTTAGAGCAGTGGTGCAAGCCCTGTGAGCTCCGGCTGGCAGGCTTGCTGCTGCAGGCTGTGTAGACGTACTCTGAGGGCAGCAAGCTGTGGTAGGGTGGAATTGGGTGCCTGGGATACTAGAAAGCCCTTCCCCACTGAAGGCTTCCTGCATTTGTTTGTTGTGCAAAATCCCGGCTTTCCACTGGTCTCACTTCCTTCAGCGCTTTACGGTATAAACAATTGTCTCACCCCCAGCCCCAGGTGTTCAGAGGCAAGCACAGGAGTCGGTCCATGCTGCATTCTGTTGTGCCCCGTAACAGGCACGGAAGAGCCCAGCAGTTCAGCTTTCAGGAACCAGCAAGGGGCACTTTTGTGGGCACAAATGAGGTAAATGGGACCCTGGCTCTTCCCAGGAGCAGTGTCTGTTTTGGCACCTAGTGCTTTGCTGGAGCAGAATTTGGGACTGCTGGAGGCAAGGTTCTCTGGAGAGCCGTCAGGGGCCTCCTACCTCCGGCCACTTGGCTGCTCTGATGCTCCCCTGACTAGACTTGGGTTTGTTTCTGAAGAGCATCATGGAGCAGTAGAAGGGAGGCTCTATGACCTGAATATTTACACTTCTGTCCTTCACCCTCCCTCCCACCGGAACAGCTGGGATAATTGGTGAGAGCTCCAAGCCCTGTGGGCCAGCGGACACATCATTCCAGCAAGAGCAGAAATAAAATATCTGGAGGGGAAATGAGCAGATTAGAGGGTTAAAGTGCCAGCAGTGAATTTGCAGCGGTGCAATTAGTGCTAACCTTCATGTGCACTTGTCAGCCTCTTCTTTGAACTCTCTCCCTGACGGCCTTCCTGAGATCCAGAGATTTACCAGCTAAGTCATTCACCATCTTGATAAGACTCGCTGAGGTTTCCAGGGTACAGTTAATAGCGGAAACCCAGTTAAGCTCTCATGCACCAGCCTGTGAAATTTCCTTTCTTGTGTGTCCTTTAGCAGACATCTCCCACTCAGTAGCAAAACATGGGGAGCAAATGCAATGCTGGAGAGCCATCCAGGGAGCTTCTTGTGACACCTCCCTCACCCCATGTGGGCTCTATGGAGTGGTGTCCACGTGCTGCCGTTTCTCCTGCAGCACAGCTCTCTGGTGGATCCCGAACTCCGATTTGTTGGAAGATGAACAGTTTTATGAGCCGGCTGTTCCCCTCACACCTTCCCAGCGCTTCCATTCGCAGCAACTCTTCTCTGAGAACAGAATTTATTTAGCACCTTCCCCCCCACCCCCATTGTGCCTGTTCTCTCTGAACACAAAGTAAATCAATCGACTCTATAAACAGCCTTCCTGAGCCCAAAGGGCCTCCCCAGGGGCACCTACCTCTGCCTTGAAACCTGGCGAACAGGTGAGTCCTACCCCAGGTTGGTTCACTCTGGCATCTTTCACACTCCAGGGCTCCTAGAATGCTTTCCAAAGCAGTGAGTTAGGCACCATCAATTCATAGGCACAAGCGAATGTGGAGACTGCTGTGTGCTCATGCTGGTGACAGGGTGGAGCCAACATCGGCTTGGATTCCAGGGTTCTCCCTGTCCCGCTCCGGAAGTTGCAGGATCTTTAACTGTTTGATGTGCCATCCAGGGAGTTTCACTTGATGCCCTGTCTCTTGCAAATGATGGTGCCTAGAAGGCTAGAGCTTCTTTGTGCCTGAGTGTGTGTTAGATGTGTCCTTGTGCATGACTCGTGTCCTCGGCCTTCTGACCTAGTAGCAATAGTGCTACCAAGTGAACCCCATGCGTGCTTTTTGTGTGTTGTGTAAGAACGCGGCTCATGAATAGCAGAGCCACAAGTGAATTCCTCCCAGCTCTCCTCATGAATGAAGAACAAGTCCTAACAGATCAGCCGTCCTAGCTAGAGCTGGGCAAATAACTGATTTCTTTGGTTCGCTGGCAGTTCAGAAAACGAACAAAAACCAGTCCAGCCCAAACTGAAAACAAAATGTTTCAGAATTTTTGGTAAATCAGAAATTTTTTGTTTGGTCTTGAACAAAATGTTTTGTTTGGGGCATTTTTAACCTTTTTAATAAAGCAAAGGAGATGAAAGGCTGAATTCATAACAACGGAGGTTGGCGAGTAATCTTCAAATACGTGAAGGGCTGTTAGAGGAGGAGGATCAATTGCTGTCCATGGCCACTGAAGCTAGGACAAGAAGTCATGGGCTTCATCTGCAGCCAGGGAGATCTGGGTTAGATAATAGGGAAAAGTTTCTAACTCTGAGGGTGTTTAAGCTCTGGAACAGGCTTCCGAGGGAGGTTGTAGAATCCAATCATTGGAGAGTTTAAAGAACAGGTTGGATAAATTCCTGTCAGGGATGGTCTACATTTATTTGGTCCTGCTTCAGCATAGGGGGCTGGACTAGATGCCCTCTTGAGGTCCCTTCCAGCCCTACATTTCTCTGAATCTGTGATAGCCCCGTAACCAAGGCATCCACCTGGGAGGGGAGAGATCTGGGTTCAGTTTGCTGCCCCTGAGCCAGGGTTTGGAACCCAGGTGTCCTGCGTCCCAGCTGAGTGCCCTGACCCCTGGGGCTATAGGGCATGCTAGGATGGATTTGTCTGACTTTCCTACTGAAGCAGTTCCACTTGGGTCCATAGAGAGATTGTGGGAATAACTCTCATGTGGTGGTTAGGCACTCATCTTGGGGGGGGGCGGCCCTGTTCCAGGCCCGGTTCCAGAGCAGGGATTCAAACCTGGGTTTCCCACATCCCAAGTGAGTGCCCTAAGCACTGGGTTACTGTTGTTATAAGGGGACGGGGGCTCCACCTGTATGTTGTGAATGGTGCCTAAAGTCTCTTGTGAATCTCGCCCACAAACTCAAAATGCTTCATTTTGATAATGTTGAAATGAATTGTTTGGATGTTTCTGCATTATTGTTTCTGTTTTTGTTTCATTTTAAACAGTTTCCCAAAACTGATGTACATTCATTAAATGTTTTCATTGGCTAAATCTGCATTTTTTTGGTCTGGAAAAAGTTTTGGATGAAAAATTTGGCTGCGCTCTATTGATAGATCTTACCGCACAGTGTGCATTCTCCCATTTCTCTTTAGGACTGGATTTACTTTTGATGAGTGTTGTTAAGTGATCAGTGCTCTGTGTACCTTTCTAGTTGTAATACTGCTGCCATGAAATAGAAATGTAACATTGCTTTCCTGCAGCATCACAGAGCAAGGAAACTGGCAGGTGACTTGTGTTAAAACTACAAGCACCAGCTCTGATTTTTATATTAGACAGTTCCATGCAGCTTGTCCTGTTTGAGTGGGTGTTTCAGCCCCACCCCTCATATTGATTGGCCTCTGTGTATGTCTACTGATGAGCATTTAGTACTGCAGTGGTTGTTGGTTTTATGTTTACAAGTGAATTAACACCCTCTGTTTGGGTCCATCCCAGCTGGGGAAGTCCCTCTTATTCCCCAGGTATGAAAGGCATGATTCTCTGTCTCCCCTTGTTGGTGCTTGCTGGAGATGTCTTTAGGTATGTCTTGTGATTCCCTCTCTGACTGATTATCTGGAGCTGTGTTGTTCTTCCAGTCCATGGTTCTGCTGATGTGAATCTGTAACAGCCACCCAGAAATGACAGAAAAACAGAATCATTTAACTGAGAAGCAGAAAACCTGCCTGACATGAAAGGGAAATAACAGGGGTATTTCCACATCAAAGGCTTCTGCTGCTTGCCGGGCCTCCCCAGATTCTCAGCTGGCTGGAGAGAGCTTGAGCACACAGACATGCATGGCTGATCAGGGAGTATGTGGGATTGCCAAGCAAAAGGGATAGTGCATTACTGCTCTTGTGAGGTGGCATTCCCAACCTTTAGCCATCATTAAGGGTAATTAACCTTCTATGTTTTCTCTGCCTGGGAGGGAGGCTGGGGCAAACAGATAGACTAGATGGCAGTGGATTGGATGAATGCAGCTCAAATCCCACTATTTTTACATTGCCTACAAGCAGTGAGCTGTTGATTCTCTACTCAGTCACTTGCTGCTTATCCAGTGGAGTCACCTCTTTGAGGTGACCAGGTAGTGCAAAAACAAGGAAGGCCTCCTTTGGCTGTGGGGGTTGCTAGGAGGCCACGCCGTTTGTCTAGGATGAGGACTTAGGGTCTGTGGCAAACACTTGGGTCGCTGCCCTACTCCCTCTACATAGGCCAGTCAAAACATCCAGGTTGTATGATGTGGCGGCCAGAACTTTCTGGTTGGGACTAGCAGCTGAGAGTGCCACTCTCTGTGTATCCTGGTCCTAATCCTCAAGGCTCTCAGTGGTCTAGGAATGGGCTACTTAAAAGCACCCTCTGTCCCTGATCAGGCAAAACACAAACTAGAAGCGCTTATGATGAGACTTTTGGGAGTCCTCGGTACAGCATCCTAGGCCATGCAATACCTGGCCCCAGCGGTTAGAGTGAGCCTGTTCTCGCAGCTACACCCACTTCCTTGCAGACACCAACCAGAACTCGCAGAAAATTCAGGTTGAAGTGACCAGACTCCAAATGATGAACAGCAAATCCCCTGTACAGGCTTTTTATGCTTCTCTTGAATGTGTATTTGTGCCTAGATTCCATGGTGATTGGAGCCCTATAAATACTTTAAACAGATGGATTTCCCACCAGATTATCATGAGTCTCAGGCATGTCAGACTGAGTCTGAACAGGCAAAGTGTATGTGTGCGTGGTTATCACTTACAAAAAACACTGCCGATGGAGTTACAATTGCTAGCATGCTGCAGTGCCTTCTGCTCTTGAATCCCTTCCAGAAAACAAGGAAATGCTCAGTTAAGTTCTCCCCACATCTCTGTCTGCACCCCCCTCCAAAAAAGGTGGCACTCCAAACTCTGAGCCACCATTAAGTGTAACTAACCTTCTGAGCCTTCTCTGCCTGGGAGGGAGGCTGTAGACTAACCAGCCATAGATTGGGTGGATGCAGCTCAAATCCCACAATTTTTACCTTGCCTACAAGCAAGTGAGCTGTTGATTCTCTACTCCTCGCTTGCTGCTTATCCAATGGAGTCACCTCTTTGAGAACTTTTTTGTCATCGGTAGTGACAAAAACAAGAAAGGCCTCCTTTGACTGCTTTAACTAAAGGCTTTTGATACTGTCTCTCATGACCTCCTCATAAACAAACTAGGGAAATACAACCTAGATGGAGCTACTATAAGGTGGGTGCATAACTGGTTGGAAAACCGTTCCCAGAGAATAGTTGTCAGTGGTTCACAGTCAAGCTGGAAAGGCATATCAAGTGGGGTCCTGCAGGGATCAGTTCTGGGTCTGGTTCTGTTCAATGTCTTCATCAATGATTTAAATAATGGCACAGAGAGTACACTTATAAAGTTTGTGGCCGATACCAAGCTGGGAGGGGTTGCAACTGCTTTGGAGGGTAGGATTAAGATTAAAAATTATCTGGACAAACTGGAGAAATGGTCTGAAGTAAATAGGATGAAATTCAATCAGGACAAATGCAAAGTATTCCACTTAGAAAGGAACAATCAGTTGCACACATACAAAATGGGAAGTGACTGTCTAGGAAGGAGTACTATGGAAAGGGATCTGGGAGTCCTAGATAGTGGATCACAAGCTAAATATGAGTCAATAGTGTAACACGAGCAGAGGAAAAGTCTTTTAGACAGCCAATCAGAGGGGCTGCTGGAGCAGCCAGTCAGGAGCCAGGAGGGCCATATAAAAAGAAGCCACAGAGTGAGACAGAGGGTTCCTGGATGGCTGGAAGAGCAGCAGGACCACGGACAGCTCAGTGTGGGCAGGGCTAAGCCCAGGGAGGGCTGCCAAAGGCTGGCTGACGGGACTGAGCAAGGACTGAGCCCAGAACCTCGCCGGACCAAGCAAGGGTACTGTTGGACTGGTATAGAGGGCAGTGTCTCCAGGAAGGAAGCCTTGGCAGAAGTAAAGACTGTATGCCCCATTTCTGTTCCACCTACCGACACTGTGTATGACTCGGCTGGAGGGCTGAGTCACTGAAGACCCGCCAGAGAAACCATCGGTCCGGGGAGGGGGGCGGCTCACGAGAGGCGGGTGCCACCCCGTTCCAAGAACTAAGACAGCAAGCTCACACCCAACCAGAAGATACTTGCGAGAGACAGGTGCCGACCCTATTACAGATGGTCTATACTTAGTCCTGCTGTGAATGCAGGGGACTGAAGTAGATGATCTCTCGAGATCCGTTCCAGTCCTATGGTCCCATGAAAACAAGCCACAAACTTAAGAAAACCAGAAATTTACAGCTATGGTCCTGCATCACACGTTTATACAATCTAACTGCCTTCTTTGGGTTGCCAGCACCATCTTGTATCATGCTTTTGGGAGTGGGGAATGTTTTCGTACCTTACATGAAGCTGACTTTAGAATATGTCTCCTGAGGCATTGTTAGTCTCGTTAATTGTGGTTGTGCAGCTGGAAACAAATAGAAGAAACCCCTCATGACCGGGGTGAATCTCCAGCCAGCATCATTTGCTCCCTCTGTCATTGCTGCGCTGCAGGCTGTGTTGGACTGTGTGCACAGGTGCGCTATCGACAGTTGTGGTGGGCACAGAGCAGCAATTTTTGGTAGGAGGGAATAAGGACCTGGGATCATAATGGCGCCTATTGGTAATTGGGGCCCCTACATGGATGCAGTTGCAGGACTGGCCTAAAATCGGATCGTCAGTCCCTTGAGCTGTAGCTAATCACTTTATTCTATTATTTGTGTTGTGTGAGGTTAGGGTTATAGACGTATAAGACTGATGAGTGGTTAGAAGGAAGACACATGTATTGGGATCAAGCTTATCATGGAAATACAGTTGTAAGCTAGTGGGGAAGCCCCTCCACAAGGACACTGCTCGTGCCACTTGGTTTCTAGTGCATGGCCAGGAATGCACCCAAAGCCTGGGAATTGGGTGGAAAGCAAATCCCGCATTGCTACAAGCCCTGGAGAAGCTCACCTCGAAGAGGGACTTTCTCTTCCTGCTGGTTATTCTCGTGGGTGGGCTCAGGTGCCCTGCAGGTAACTGCTACCCCTGGACAGGACGGGGGCATCGGTCTGGCTTCCAGAGAATGGCTGAGAGGGAGAAGTGATGGTTGATGGGAGGTGTTCAGTTGATGGGAAGGGTGAGCATGAGAGCCCTGGAGGCCCTTACCTGCAGAGCTGGCTGCGGGCAGGGAACACCACTGGCTGTTGCTTCACTCCTTGTTAGGTTGCTGACTGTGCCTGATTTGTTTGTAATGCCTTTTCGGGGGGGGTGGGGCGCAGACTGGGATTTGTTCTGTTCTACCTGCCGCCTACCGGGCCTGCTTGGGAAAAGCCTTGGGGGAAGCAGAGGGGGGGTCCCCTTCAGCCTGGGGCTGTATCTCTGCAATCACAGCTTCACAGCTGGTTGCTGTTTTGGAGTTACCCCAAAAGCTGTGGATCAGGTGAAGTCCCCGGTGGGTGGGAGGGGGGTTGGGGCAGCTGCGGGAATCAGTCTGTGTTGTTCCATGCAGGCGGCATGAGGCGTATTTTAATGAGACCTCAGACTGCTTCTCCTGAAGCTGCAGAAAAGGGCTCCCTCGTTACTGTTGCTGCTGCTCGCGTTCCAGACCAACTGGGTTTGTGAAAATAAAGTTTTGGCATCTGCTGCATGCTCTGCAGCCCCCAGCCAGGTGATTATGGGGATGTGGGGAACAGTGGTAGCAGATGGAGGAGCGCTTGATTAGCATAACGTGTCATTTTCATGGCTTGGGAGCCGCAGCAGCAGGAGCGATGCTCTAGAAAGACACCCACCTAAAGGGGAGAGAGGAATGCTCGCTAATCAGCTACTGACCTGGGGGTGGGCGGCTGTAGGTGGGGAGACAGAGCAGGGGAGGAGATTAAAAAACCAAATCCATCGCCCTGGTGGATACAGCTGCAGAATCCTCTTCTCAATGTTCATTTTCCCATCTCTGGTTCTTCCCTTTGATTGATATGTGCAACCGCAGAGTGTTACCAAGTGTCTTTTTTTTTTTTTTTTCCTGTCCTCCGAGGGGCGATTGAAAGTAGACTTTAAGGCTGCTAGAAAACTGCCTGGAGAAGGAAGTGATTTAACCTCTGAGCATTGCACCAGCTTCTGTTCTCAACAGCAGTACTGGTGGGGGTGGATTGCTTTGTCCACTGCTTCGAATGAGCCGGGCATAAAGAGGAGAGAGCCTCATGTTCTCTTCTGTGCTCAGAGGGGCCAGGGCAGGGAGGGGCGAGTAGGGTGACGTGTTCCAGGGGCTGAGTGGGACCAGGCTCGCGCACATGGGATGGCAGCTGGGGTGAGGTGGCACGTGTGTAGTGTGCTCTGGGCCCATCTCCGCCTGCGGTAACCAGTCAGCTGTCCAGGCTTACAGGCTGTAGGGATAAGAAGTGAGAAGAGGCCAGTTATGGTTGGCACACACTGATTTTTATTCCTGGACCCACTGGTTCTTTGTGCACAGCTTGGCCTCCAGCAAAGAAAAGCATCCAAACCTCATGCCTTTCTGAAGGGAAAACTGCCTTACATTGGTCCTGAGCACAATCTCTTTAAGGGAGGCCATTCCTTTCATGTCCTGTCTGGGGAGCAGAGCTGGACTCTCCACCTCTCCTTTCTGCACCAGGCTGGAATCATTCAAGCCTCTCCCTGCACCTTCAGCTTGTAAGCAAGCGACCCCCAGTGCTGCCACCTGCTTGGAGCTCCACTGGCCAGTACTCAGGAGAGCTGGCCAGCCTGGACCCCCACCAAGGCCACTCCACTCTCCTGAGAGTGTGCTCCCCTAAAGCATTCCAAGCTCTGCTCTGGGGCGCCTGGTATTCATGGAGAGCTGCTCCAGTGTGTGCTGCTGGGACGGTTGAACAGGCTTCAGACCCATCCCTGGAGGTAATCTCCCCCCACTGGATTTTGACAAGGAGAGCTGGCTCCCTTTCCAGTGTCCCAGGCCTGTAAGCGAGGAACCCCCCTCCAGCTGCTGCCCCCTTGATCGGGTAGGCCAAGTTGGACACACGCATACTGCCCAAGATTTCCGGTGGCTAAAGCAGGACAGGTTCTGCCACTGGGGCATGGGAGGCCTGGGGGAGGTGCACAATGAATCTGCAGTGGTGGCTACCATCTCCCGGGGCTGGCTGGGCTCGGCTCCCTGCTCTGGGCATTGGGACCTGGCGCACAGGTTTGGCCTGGCCCCCATAATGGGACAGACCTACAAAACTCAGGACTGTAGGGAGGTATGCACAAGTGTGGCCTCAGCAAGGTGATAGGAGCTCTGAACGCTGGCCTTCTCATCCCATCTCTGCCACTGATTCACTCTGTGTCCTTGGGCAGGTCACTTAAGGTCAGCCTATGGCTCCTGGAGCTGGATCCAGGGGCAATAAGGGTTCATAGAATATCAGGGTTGGAAGGGACCTCAGGAAGTATCTAGTCCTACCCCCTGCTCAAAGCAGGACCAATCCCCAGACAGATTTTTACCCCAGTTCCCCAAATGGCCCCCTCAAGGATTGAACTCACAACCCTGGGTTTAGCAGGCCAATGCTCAAACTACTGAGCTATCCGTCCTCCCCAGGTTGGCCGGAGGTCAGGAGCAGCAGAATGCAGGGAGCTCTCACCCTAGAGGCATTGCACATGCTGTCCCTAGCGCAGCCCGAGGGGCCCTTGCTAGCACACAGACCTGTTCCTGGCAACGCTCTGTGCCCCAGGAGTAGCCTTTCCCTGTGGCTGCATTGTGGCAGCCCCCTGTGCCCTTCTCCTCTCTCAGCACAGCAGTGCAGGGGTAGCCAAAGCTTGCCCCTGTGCCTGTAAAAGGGAGATGACGACTGCCAGCCTCCGCGGGCCCTGTTTCTGGTGCCTCCAAACACTTGGGCTGATGAGAGCAGGTTAGTTTCAGGGGCTAGGAGATATAGCAGAGAGTGCTTTAGAAACAAAGGGAAACCACCAAACCCAAGTCCTCTGGAGCCTGGGCTCTGGAAAACCCTCCCCCCTCACCCCACCATGCAGGGAGTGAGAAGGCAGTGCTTTCCCCGTGAATCCGATACATTTCTTGCCCTGCTCCATAGCTGGGAGCATCTACCTCCAGCTGCAGAGTCCCATGCTCATTTCCAGCTGCACTGCATTCAACTTGCAGCAACAGACCTTGAACTAGATTGTTCTGGCACATTGTTGGCAGAGCAAAAAAAAAAAACCCTTCATACTGTGGATTCTCTAACTCGAGGCTGACTTCCTGGGGAGCGAGGACATTTCTGCATGTATTCAAGGACATCCCTTGTCAATTAAATCCCTGAGTGGGACTAAACAAACTGGCTGCTGAGATCAAAGGGTTTTCTTTTACCTCTTTAAAACCATTGAAAGGATGCGTCTGAGGGAGAGTGCTTTTGTGTTTCCATTCGCCTGGTGGGAAGGAGACGCTTCCATTCAATTCACAGAAAGACATTTGCCTATGTTAATGTCGAAATGGAGTATTTGTAAATATTGGTTCTCGGGTAACGGTCTGGGCAGGCTGTGCTGTGTACGGTCGGAAACCTGCTGCAGGGGAGGTGTTTCCTTTCACAGGCTTGCAGAGAAGTGGTCTGGATCCATTCTAGACAATATGGAGTCATTTTACTCTCCCGTTGATGACCTGGTGCAGAGGACACCGTGTTCAGCCCATGTTACAATGGAATCTTGGCTTTCCAGATTTTATTTCCCCGGTGGGAAAGTTTATTAATTAACCGTCACGTGACCTGTTTCGTTCCCGAGCTCCTGTCTGTCTGTGTGTGAAATGCAGGCACCTTGGTGGCTGGGAGTGGGAGGGCAGCACTAAATGGGCCACAACCCAATAGTGAGGGCAGGAGAAGCTTTCTCCCAGGGTAGTCTACGGGGAAAGCCCACTGCTATATAAAGGGCTAATATCTGTGAAAGTAGGGCATGATTTTAAAAGTCTCGTCTGGAAAAGCTCCCAGCCCCAAACACACATGCCCAGAACTCAGTGTCTCTGTTTGGGAGGCTGAAGGGCCAAGACAGCCTGAGTCTCCAGAGACCATTGTGTGTGTTAAACCTGTGGGTTAAAGCGAGAAACTGTCCCCTCCAGCGTCCCCTGCTGCATGCCTGTGACCCTCCGGTGCTACTCAGCCCAAAGCCAGGAGGCAGCTCTGCAGATCCTCAGGGGCTGGCGTAATGGTTTACCTATACCCACACGCTAACTATGGGATCCCAGCAGGAGGCTTCGTTAGTGGGTTACGGGACGGGAGAGAGTTGTTAAATGGTAAAGCAGTCACATAATACAGAGACTATCGCAGTCCATAGATCAGGTTCTTAGCAGTATTGGTGAGTTTACTGGCCTGAAAGTCCCTCTGGAACATCCACAGAGTGGCTGGGTCATTCAGTCCTTTGTTCAGAGCTTCAGGTTGTAGAGAAGTCACTCCAGAGGTAAGAAGCAGGGTTGAAGACAAAATGGAGATGATGCAGCTGCCCTTTATATTCCTTTTGCCATGTGGCTTGTACGTTCTGTGTCCCAAACACAAGTTACAGCCCATGGCTTGGAAAACCTGAGTTCTGTCCCTAGGCCTGCCCCAGCATGCCTTGCTGAGTCACAAGGTGCAGCCCCTGGCCCTTTCAATGGATTCATTGTACAAAGTGACTATCGAAGAGGCTAGGCAGTGCTGACGCCAATCGATCTGGGGGTGTCACCCAGAAACACCGCACACGTTTGGAAATGCACGTATACCTACATATCTCTAACTCATAATACAAAGGTGATACCAACGTACAAACAAGATTATCAGACTTGGCAAATAGTAACAGTTTTGCAGATACCTCACACGGCATATCTGGTCAGATTCCTTGCACTTTTATAATATTGGTGTCAACAATATCATAAAGCGTCCCATGTTTTCTATACAGCATCACAATGTGCACAGGGCTTTTTGGTAATCAGTTAACCCCGAAAGGGCTATCTATTCTTGGAAAGCTTGCTGGAGTCACTGGGGACTACAGAAGAGGGAAACTGAGGCCAGAACCACTTGCAGGGCCACCCTGACGATACAAGGGGGCACTTGGCAGATGGCGAATAGGCAGCAAGCCCCTGATACAAGCTGTTTCTCTCTCTCCTCCATTGGAGGCCATGGCAGATCAGCCGTCAGTGGGGAGTGGAGGACTAGCCAGGACTCCCCAGCGTGCCCTCCCCTTTAGCTGGGCTCGGCATGGGGTACAGTTCTCAATTCTAGTGCATGCCAGGACTGGAGTCTGCTCTCCCTTGGATTCCAGCCCGAGCAGCAGGAGGTTCCTCTGGAATTGATGATCTCATTCAAGTGTCAGGTTGGCCAGGGCTAGTTCCCTGTGAACTGGAATTTATGGTGGAATCTGCCTCGGCAAAGGTTTTATCACAGGCTTTAAGCGGAGCCGCGCGGGTGCTCCAGGGCTAGCAGTAGCAGGCAGCTTCTCCCTTACCCAGCCAGTCTGGCTGGGGGAGCTGCAGGGGGAGGAAGGGCCAGGGTTTTACTGGAGACGCAGTAACTGCAATTATCAGGATTGATTAATGGGGCCTGTAGCCCTTGCCCCTGTGAACTGGAGTTTGGCTGAGGGTTGGTAAGCTCTGTGATGCTGAATCCCCCACTGAACAAATGTCCTTTCCACTCCCCACTCTGCTGGACCATTCTGAGGCTGGGACCAGAGAGGAAAAAGACAGAACCGGGCAAGTGGATCCAGGAATATTGTCTGTCCAAAGCTTGGTCTCTCTCCCAGCTCTCAGTTCAGGGAGAGCTTGGGCGCTGCCCTTGGATTGTAGAATCACCAGAACCTGAGCGAACCACTTACGGGTCTTCCCCACCCCGCTGACCCCCAGGGCTGGTTCGGGAGCAGGGTCAGAGCCTTGGGTGCAGGTGACGGTCTGCAGAGGTGTGAGATCCTTCCCCTCTCTTCAAACCTCCTCCCTGTCACACTGCAGGCTTCACAGCCGCAGTAGAGCAAGCAGATGCTGCTTAAAACAAGGCGACAAAAGAAGCGCAGGCCCCTTGTGCATCTGGTCTCTGCCGACAGAGACTGTTTTGTAGCTGGAATGCATTAAAATCTTGGAGCCGAGCGGGAACTGTCTGATCTCTAACCTGCTGGCCCCAGAGGTTGGTCTCTGCACTCTGTGCTCCTCTGGCAGTGTGTAGCGTCCAGCCTGCAGATCAAGTGCCTGGCATGACAGTGGCTTGGTACCTTGGTGTCCCTTCCCTGTCTCCGTTAGGTGACAGGCAGGAGGTGCCTGGGTCTGCAGTTCAGAAGACGTTCAGAAGGGATGGTGTGTACCTGGAGGGGATATGCTGCGGGATTCCTCGTGGGAGGGAAGGGAGTGCAAGCCTTCGACAAGACCCCTGCATGTCTGCACCACACAATAGGGACCTCACAGTGCCGCTGTAGGCCTGGGAGTGCTGGCTCCCGGTTGTGCATGCCATCCCATTGCCCTGTGGGGGTGCGAGTGGGGCGGAGGGCTCTGGGTTTGGGGCAGCTTTCCCAGTCCCTGCTCTCACGTGTGTATGGCTGAGCTCTGCTCACAGTCGCAGCCCAGCTAGACTCCATTGCTTTGGGGAGTCTCGCAGCCCTGCCAGAGCGGCACATCGGCCGTCAGAGAATCCCCGGCCCCGCCACAGGTTCCGTACTTGGCCGGCTGTAGAGCATCAGCATTGGTGCTTTGAACCTTCTCTGCTGGCTGCTGTCTCTCAGGCTCGGCCTCGGGCCCCATGGAACGCCATCCTTGCCCTGGGGCCCGCTGGCAGCTCAGTTGGGGCTGCTGGTTTGCAGAGTGACAGGGCTCTCTTCTGCTCCTTTGGAGCATTGTGGCTGCCAAGACGCTTGCTGTGGTCAGGACTGAGTCGGTGCCAAGCTGTCCTCTCCCATCCCACTGCTCTGAGTGGATGGAGCTTCCCTCTTGGGGCTCTGGGGTTTCCCCTCAGAACTTTGCCCATGGGGAAGGCTGCGAGGCCCTGCTCAGGATTGTTTTTCAGCAGTGCTTGAATTGGATGTGTGTTAACGTAGCCAAGGGGCATATGAGTGCCCAGACCCAGGCACAGCGCAGGCAGGTGCAATCCTGGGCTCCCACACAGCTCTGATGTCCCTCACGCCTGACCCTCAGCTCCTGTTGGTGTTCCAGCCACGGGCTCCTGCCACACCCAGCTGTGCCAATGCCCCTCAGACCTGACCCGCAGCCCCCTGCTAGGACAGTGCTGGGCCGCTACCTCGTGGATCTGCTGGTGTCCTTCCGTTTTGTCCTGTAGCACCTTCTGTTAATGCTCAGGCTCCTCGTGAGCGGGGGGTGATTTTGTTCCATGAACTGACTTCCCGGAGGACTGGCCATGGTTTCTCAAACTCTTATCCATGAATCTCCCCATCCCAGCGAGACCAGTTCATTAACCCTGTGTGCTCCCCAGGCCTTCATTCAGGAATCTGTCAGTTAAGAAATCAGTCCCCTTTGCTGCTAGCCCAGTCGCCCTCTTCCTTTTAAATGGTGTCACTCTTAAATTTCCTGGCCCCACTAATAGATTTTTATATAATCACTTCAGTGCACTTTTAAAGAGAGAGAGAGCACGTTCATTGCTTTTCCCCATGATTAATTTCCCATAATAGTCCTCTAACACCAGGGCGAAGAGAGGAGAGAGAGAGGAAAAACCCCACATTATCCACTTTGTGCTCAGAGTATAAATGAATTGGATTTAATTTTTGTTTAATTGTTTCCATAGCTCAGCCCCTGCTAACTTTGCAGGATAATTTATTTTGCAGTCTTGGGGAAAAGAAGGAAGAAAGTCTCTGCAGCCAAGCGGTCTGCCGTGGATAGTGGTTAATTACAGCTGATAGCCTTATCTCCTTGTAATTATTGGAGTCTCGTTGGCCTTGCTCCTGCTGGCGGCTCCCCCTCAGCACGTTGCCGATCGATATACAGGGACGGGCAGACCTTGGACAGGCGGCCTGTGGGGAGAGAAAGGGATGGGGTTGGAGTGTGAGGGGAATTGAGCATTTTGGAAGTGAGAAATTTTGGCATACTTTTTGTGTGTGCGTGTGTGTGTGTGTGTGCGCGTGCATTGGGGGCAGGGCGGGGAGAGAGAACCCTGGAATGACTGTAGAGATTTCTTGTTTCTTTTGCAATAATGGCCTGGCTCAGAGGCAGCAAATGTCCAGGGGCCTCAGACCAGCCCTGCCACCCTTACTGGGGCCTGTATATTGGCCAAAGACCCCCAGATTTACAAGGAAGTTTATGACATGGGGAGGGGTGGCTCATGGCTACAGCTTTGTAGCCTCTGCCCCGCTCTCCCCGGGGACCGTGAGAGAGCAGCTGCTCAGAGGCGGTGCATGATTCCACCTCCTCCTCAGAGCTGCTCTGGATTTCCGTCCCCCTTTTGACTCCATGTCCCACCTCCTGGGATTGATGGAGGGAGACCACAGGCAGCAAACAGGAGCAGCACCCCTGGGCTGGAGCCAGGCTGGGGTGGGAACCCCTTGTTCCTGTGGACCCCTCCGTGCATGCCAGCTCTCCCAGCTTCACTCCATCAACCGGCCCAGAGCGTCTCTTTGCAGCAGCCGTGTCTGACTGAGAACAGCAGCTCCCAAACTGGACTGGCTCACGTACCATCTTAAAGAGCTGCTGTGAAGTGAATGGCTGGGCCGCCAAGCTCGCATCCCACCAGTGGTACGTGTGGCACTATTTGGGCATGGGGTGGGTAGAGGGGGGGGGACCAGCCCCAGAGCCCAGCTCAGTATGGCTGTGTTTGCAGCCAGCTCCTCAGGACGGGGATCTCGTGCCTTCCTTCAAGGGAGCAGCCGGTTCTGCATCCCTGTCCCTCCCTGTCCTCTGCCGCGGTTTGGTGGTGGGATTAGAGAGCAGAGCAGAGCTCCTTCTCTCTGCCAGTTAGTTGCCGTGGAAATGGCTGTGTACTCCCTGGGGATGACTCTGGCTTCAGGATTGGAAGTGGAGCGGGCTGATCCCCCTCTGTGTGTGTGTGTGGGGGGGGAGGAACAGAAGCAGGGCTGCCTTCAGCCAGGGTTTGTGGGAAGCTTCAGCAGGTCTGTGTGTGTCTCCTGAAGGGATTGGGGGCTGTTCTTGCTCCTTCATGACATATGGGGAAGGCCTGAAAGGTGGTTTGGGGGGGACACGTCTTCAGCCTGGCCTGCTCTGCGCGTCTGGAGAGCTCGGTGAAAGGTAGGGGAGCGGGGAAGGGCTGACTCTCCCGGGGAAAGGAGCCTCGCGTAGCTGAGACATGGGGTTGTATTCGGACTGTTGAGAATCACTTTTAAACCACGGCTGAAGAGCACTTCTGAGCAGCAGCCTTTTGCCACTGAGCTCTTTGGCTCAGGGGCTGCTCTCGTGTCATGCTGGGCCCTGTGGTGTGCCCACAGTGCTGATCGGTAAGTGGTTAATGACTTCAGGAATGACATGGAGTCACCAGTTGCGCCTCCTGCAGCCCCAGGGTTATCTTGGTGGTCACCAAGGCTCAGGAGACTTGATGGGATCCCAGGTCTGCCGGCTGCATGTTCTGCAAATCTGTACGCCAAGCACCCTGGAGGGGAGGAATAGATATAACCTCAGAGCTGCTTGAGGGCACTTCAGCTCCAGTGCTGGAGCTCATTGACCAGAGAGCCGGGCTCTGGACATCAGCCCCAATCCTGGGACTTGGTGCGAGCTGGAGATAGTGCTCTGCTGTGTGACATTACAGCATGTCTGGAGGAGCACGGCTTTCTTATGCTAGTAGGAGTCCCTCGCTGATTTCCTCATGCCGAGTGAGCGGGCTTGTCCCGCAACAGTCCTTCCCTTCCAGCATCACGCGCTCAGTGTTAGAGGAAAAGCAGCACTAGTCAGGGATCTTACAGCGCTTGCCTCCATCTCTGCCGCTTGGCATCTGCATGGTGACCCTTCTCTGTCTCCAGGCCTCAGTCTGCTCGTCCTTCACACTGCGTTCGTCTCAGGGACTCGGCTTACTCAGTTGCTCTGTTCTTGTTTGTCTGTAATGGAAGGTGGACAACAAGCACCAGGAGGGAGCAAACCAGTCCCCCTGTATATCCCGTCCCTTCCACTGTGCTGATCAGGGGTGGGAAGGTGGTGTGGTTCCTGGGCAAGGGATGGGGGCACAGAGCTCCCAGGGGAGTGGAGCTGGGGCTGTGCCGTGGGCAGAGCAGCAATGCCCCGACTTGTTGGCCACCTCTGGAGTAGCCTGCCAGCCTCTTAGTGCTGATTTCTAGCCATTCTTCTGCCTTCCTCTGGAATTGGCCTTTGTTCACGTAAACCCTGGCTGCCTGAGTGCTCCCCCCGCCCCCCATCCAGAGGGGGAGCACCAAGAGAGGGCGCCTGGGGACAGATGCCACTGGCACATTCTTACTCCTTAGCCTGCCCATTAATCACAGGCTACCGGGGGCATCAGGTCCCTGTTTAAAATGCATCGATGGTGCTGAGGTGAGAGCAGGAGCTGGAGGGCGCCTCTGTTAATCTGCTCCTTGGAGACAGGCTACCTTCGGCCTGTTAATCACTTGCAGTAATTACAACCCCGGCTTTACACGTGGAATGTTAATTAATGCATGGGATGCGGGGACCTGTAGCCTGGCAGTGGGGCCTCGCTGTGACAGGGAAGGCCGGGCTGCAGGGATTAACCCTTCCAGGCTGTGTCTGCGCCGCCCTTGGACAGGCGTCAGTCTGCGCAGAGTCCCGCCCAGGGTGCTGCTGGGGACGCTGCTGCAGTTCTGGGCTTCCCCCTTTGTTCCCAAAGGGCTGCTGGAGACCCTGCCCCAAGGCTGCAGTTCTGTAGCCTTTCCTCTGAAATGGCCATCGCTGGTCTGGGGACCAGGCATCTCAAGACTTGAGGGCAGCAGAGGAAACAAAATCCTGGTTTTCTGGCATGCTTTCGCTTCTGAGACATTACCAGAGGCGGCTCTAATCCCTTCCCTGGGAGCAGCCCACCCCAGCCTGCCTGCGGCTGTGCTCTGCCAGCTCACTGCTGGCCTGGGACTGGGTGGTTCAGGTACCTGGTGGCCAGGGGGCCTTGAAGTGCAGGGGGCCTTGAAGTGCAGGGGCATCTGAACACATGTTAGTGCTGTTATGGGGGAGGAACAGCTCCGGGGCAGGGGTATGGGGACAGCTCTGATCCTGGCCTGGGCTTCTCAGCACTGTGCACAAGAGGGGCGTGGGGGTTATTAGTGAGTCCCTGCAGCATGCTCCAGGCCAGGAACATTTTGCAGAGAGCTGGGAAGGGGAGACAGAAGCAGACCTGGGGGGGTGTGCATGTTCCCCACAAAGGCAGGAGGAGTCATGAAGCAGGGGACAGCTGCTGCGTGATCTGCAGGGGAGTTATCTACTGCCCAGGTGCGGGGGTGAGCTATACAGAGAGGGAGGGAAAAACCCTGAAAGAGGAGAAGGAAGGGAGATAGGAGCCGCACTGTCTGCAGTGGTGGGTGGCCCAAGATTCCCCAGGGTCTGCCTGATCCCTGCTGAATGAGCTTCCTGCCCCTCTGTTCCCCCTCTGTCACTTGTCTCTGGGCAGGGACCCTGCCCCTCTCCCATGCAGCCCAGGTTTTCAGGCTGCACAGCTCGCTTCCATGCCCTGCCTTGGGATTTTGCATTAATCACCCCATAGCAATTCCAGATTCTGCTGAACACCCCAACCCCAGTGAGCTGGGGGGACGACGACACACCTGCACATCAGAGCTATGACTATCGTAAAGCTTGTACTGCCTGGCCCATCTCAGAACAATGGCCTTGGCCCTCAAAGGTACCCCATGTGGCTCAATATCTGTCACATTTCCCTTCCACGGCCTCTTCCTCCCAGCCCAGAAGTGCTGTTGGGTACCTTCTGCCTTTGCTATCTGAGCCAAGCACCCCTCTCCTGCCCCCCAGAGCCCCACCGCCTGGGCTTGGTGATCACCACTCTGGTGAATAGCCTCCGGCGCTATGTTTAAAGCCAGTCAATGCAGAGTCACACCCGTCTGTCCTCACTGAAATCCTCCTGACCCAGATCTCCCCTTCCCAAAGCCAGCCGTTTCCTCGCTCTTTCGGACTCCCTCCTAGAGACTAGGGTGCTACCTGCTCATGCCAATCCATCACGGTCTGTCTCTTTCCAATGAGTTTTTAAATAGATTCTCTCCCGCGTCTGTGTTCTCCTCATCCACATTGGTCATAAATCTGGGGCTCGTCCCTTGGGCTCTGGACATTTGCCAATCTCCAGATGAGCAGGCAATTGAGAAATCAGATCCTGGTGGTGCTCTTAAGTCCTTTCCCCCTGTGCTGAAGGAGGTGAAAAGGATAAAACGGCTCTGTATTTATGGAAGTGGAGCAGATGCCCCCAAGGAGGGGGAGGGGCAGGATAGAAATATGGGTCTAGGAAACTGCTTTTAAATCCAGCAGTAAGGAGGTATAATAATGTGATGCTCTGTGTAAGGATGGTAAATGACACTCAGATACTGACCTAGGAGGTCTATAAGAACATAAGAATGGTCAGACTGGGTCAGACCAATGGTCCATCTAGCCCAGTATCCTGTGTCTGACAGTTCCAGTGCCAAATGCTTCAGAGGGAGTGAACAGAACAGGGCAATTTCGAGCGGACTCTCCCCTGTTGTCCAGTCTCCGCTTCTGGCAGTTAGAGGTTTAGGGACACCCAGAGCATGAGGTTGCATCCCTAACCATCTTGGCTAATAGCCATTGATGGACCTGTCCTCCATGAACTTTAGTCAAGTTCTTTTTTGAACCCTGTTATAGTCTTGGCCTTCACAACATCCTCTGGCAAGTAGTTCCACTGGTTAACTGTGCATTGTGTGAAGAAATACTTCCTTTTGTTTATTTTAAACCTTCTGCCTCTTAATTTCATTTGGTGACCCCTAGTTCTTGTGTTACCCATAGTTTGTGTTATGTGCAGGGGTAAATAACACTTCCTTATTCACTTTCTCCATACCGTTCTTGATTTTACAGACCTCTATTGTACACCCTCTTAGTCTTCTCTTTTCTAAGGTTTACACTCCCAGTCTTTTTAATCTGTCCTCATATGGAAGCTGTTCCATACCCTTCATCATTTTTGATGCCCTTCTCTGCATCTTTTCCAATTCTAACATATATTTTTTTGAGATGGGGTGACCAGAACTGCACTTGGGATTCAAAGCGTGGGTGTACTATGGATTTATATAATGGTAGTCTGATATTTTCTGTTTTATTTCTATCCCTTTCCTAATGCTTCCTAACATTCTGTTCGCTTTTTTGACGCCACTGCACATTGAACAGATGTTTCCAGAGAAATATCCACATTGACTCCGAGATCTTTCTTGAAGGGTAACAGCTAATTCAGACCCCATCATTTTGAATGTGTAGTTGGGATTATTTATTCCAATGTGTATTTTTTTGCATTTGTCAACATTTGAATTTCATCTGCCATTGTATTGCCCAGACACCCAGTTTAGTTTGCCGCCTCACTGTTCACCCACTGTTCCAGATCATATGTTGACCAGCACTGGTCTCAGTACAGATCCTTGGGGGACCCCGCTATTTACCTCTCCCTGTTGTGAAAACTTGACTGTTTATTCCTACCCTTTGTTTCCTGTCTTTTAGCCAGTTATTGATCGATGATAGCTCCTTCCTGTTATCCGATGACTGCTTGCTTTGCTTGAACGTCTTTGAAGGACCATGTTAAAGGCTTTCTGAAAGTCCAAGTACACTATATCAATGGTTTCAACCATTTCTTCATTTGTGGACCCCTAAAATTGTTTAACTGGAGGTGCAGACCCCTCTGGAAATCTTAGATATAGTCTGCGGACTCCCAGGGGTCTGTGGACAACAGGTTGAAAACCACTGCACTATATCATTTGGATCACCTTTATCCACATCCTTGCTGAGATCCTCAAAAATTCTATTAGATTAGTGAGGCGTGATTTCCCTTTACGAAAGCCGTGCTGACTCTTCCACAACAAATCATTTTCATCTATGTGTCCAATAGTTTGTCAGGTACTGAAGTTAGGCTTATCAGCCTGTAATTGCCAGGATCAGCTCTGGATTCTTTTTTAAAAATTGGTATTATAATTAGTTATTCTCCAGTCATCTGGTACAGAGACTGATTTAATTGATAGGCTACATACCACAGTTTAGTACTTCTGCAATTTCATATTTGAGTTCCTTCAGAACTCTTGGATGGACACCGCCTGGTCCTGGTGACTTGACTTAAACAGCAATATCAGTTTGTTCCATAATCTCCTGTACTGGACATCTCAATTTGGTACCGTTTCTCAGATTTGTTACCTAAAAAGAATGGCTGGGGTGGGCATCTCCCCCATATCCTCTGCAGTGAAGACTGATGTAAAGAATTCATTTAGTTTCTCCACAACAGCCTTGTCTTCTGTCGGGAAGGACAGCTGTATAAATGCTCCCTGATATACGGGGTTGAAGATAATTCAGTAAGAACTCCCTGGCTGAACCAGGCATGACTTTAAAAGCTAACCTGAGCCTGCTGTGCTGGAAGAGGGGACAGAGCATGAATGGGATCGACAGTCAGGGGCACATGCTTGCTAGAGCTGACAGTCCCGGGGGGGGCGGCCAGGGGTCAAGAGTCCACCCCGAGTCAGAATTATGAATTCTCCTCATTTCCAGCGCCTGAACTGACGGGGTTTCTGGAGGGCTGATCAAAGGGAAGCTGTCACTTCCTTCTTTAAAATATGACTTGTGAATGGCAGATGGTGGGGAAAGAGTTTAAGCTCTAATAAGAAGAGGAGGAGTGAGAAAGATGTAATGAATACATCCCTGCATTTCCAAGGTGTCACCTTGAGAGACAGGTGGGTATTTGTCAGAGGATGGGGAGCGGACGCCCCTCTCCAGGCAGGATGCTGGCCTTCGTCTGAGTCTAGAATGAACACAGGGACCTGTGAGCGGGTGATATTTGCTTGGTGCACGTAAACGGGTGAGCAGTGCCGTTCTGAATGCTAACCTTCCCCAGCGCTGTCACCCCCCCGTTCTGGTCACCGCAGGGGGAAGCTGGTGGAGTTTGGGCTTTTCTGCCTCTTCTGGCAGGCGAGTGGCAGTGTGGGCTAGGGCAGTGCTGTCGGTCTGATGCTGTCCCTGACCAGGTAGGAGAGCTGGAGCTGCTGGTGTGTGAGAGCCAGGAGCTCTCCCATGCTGCTCTGAATCCTGCTCTTTGAGAAAGGGGTCTCCTGGGATCCCCCCAAGATGGCAGGTGGCTAAACCCAGCGGCCGTGCATGGAACTGGAGGTTTGCCGTGGTGCTCAGCGTCAGGAAATGCACCTCCCCAAAGCCGGGGGGACAAAGGCTGGTGTCTGGCTCAGCTGCCCTCTTTCCTTCGCCTCTGACCTCTTTCTCAGACTTGCTCATTTTTACGTCTTCAATCCTCAGCGCAGAGACGTGCCAGTCCCTCTGGTGCCCCCTCTGCCAGCCCCCATGCCACAGGCGCAGGGCAATGAGACAGGCATTCTCGGGTGGCTCCAGGCTCTGTGCGCCCTGGCCTAGCAGAGCAAAATGTGCTGGGGGAAAAAGGCTGTGTCTGGGTTCTGTGGCAGCACCTGGACCCTTTGTGTTCGTCACACTCAGCCTCCGGCCCTGTTGTGTTAACGTGGGCACTCCACGCAGCCCAGAGTTGTAGGGTTGCTGTGCTTTGTGGTTCTGCACGTCCCCCCCCCCATTGCTTTTACAGAGAGTGAGGAACTAATGAGCCTGGCTAGAACCAGGCATAGTGTGGGCAGGTGTATACCCTTATCCTGCACAGCTCTGTCAGAGCCACTCCCCTGAGGGTCCAGTCCTGGGCTTACCCCCATCAGGTCTGCTGACAGCGCTCCACTCGGTGACCCACACCCCTCCTGCTAGTCCGGTCCTCTCTCTCTTCCCAGCCTCCCACCTCAGTGCCTCAGTCTTGGCCTGCAGCCCCCCAGCTGCTCCAGTTCTGGGCTTCCCACGCATGCAGCCCCCCCTCTTGAGCTGCAGCCCCCACTTCGGGTGATACTTTTGGCCTTCTCTCTCTGAAGGGCTTGTCACTATTTCTCATAGGGCCATCTAGGGACGGTGCTGCCGCTTCCAAGCGTTGTGTTGACAAACGCTGCTAGGACATACGCAGCCTTGGACGGTAGAAAACGCTGGCGTTTCTCCACACAGCTACTTCCTCGTGGCAAGTCGCCAGCAGGCTCATCAGGAAAAAATATAGGCTGTATCTGTGTCTCCCTAATGTGTCATTTGGGTCCTGCTCATGGGTGATTTAAGCCGGCTGTTGCCATCTCTGGTGGCCATTTGATCATTTGATGTGGCAGACAGAGCTCATTATTTGACAGATCTGCATGTTACATTATTACGCAAATGTGCATTTGCTCCTCCCCCACTCAGTGAGCCGCTGTGCTCTTGGGTGGGGATGGCGCCAAAGCAGCGGATCACACCTCCAGGCCAGCTTGCAATGGGAGTCGCTGTGATCCATGCAACTTCTTGCTTTTTCTCCCGTCCCCCCCCACGCTTTCATTGGCTGGGAATAAACCATCCACAGTCCTTCTGTCCTGTCAGCTGCTTCCCGGAGAGGGGAAGAACAGGAGGCATCCCCGTTTTGAGCAGCAGATTCCAGTTCTGACTGGATCTTCCTTCTCCTAACGGGGGAGCTCTGTGCCCCCCATTGTTCTGACATGTACCCCAACATCCTGCCCTTCAGCAGCTGTCTAGAGAGAGCACTGGGAAAATGCCCCCTGAAATGTGCTTGGCTGACTCCAACTCAGACGTCTTGCTGGGGGATTCAGCTTCTAGGGGCAGCATGAGCCGAACCTTTTCTCAGCCCCTTGGCACTCTTTGGAGTTGCATCTGGCTGCCCCAGCGGGAAGGTGGAGTGCCCCGCAGGATGCAGGAAGCCAGCCAGCTTCCAAGAAAGCTGAGCCGCCTCCCCTTTCAGTCGTCTTGGTGATCAATACAGGAATTCAGCAGTAATTCCATCAGAGAGACGCCAGGGTCCAACAGCAGGAGCAGCTCCCAGGGGTGAGGTGACTGCTTCAGACCCAAAGCATTCAGGCTCCAGCCTCACTCCACGTCGGCTCATGGTGGGAAACTGAGCTTTGAAATTGTTCCAGGCACCAAGGCTGTGCCAGTTGGCACAGATGGATGGGGCATTGCTTTCTGAACGAAGGCTTTGTAATCCAGTAGCCTTGAGACTAAGGAACAGCTAGCATGGTCCACTTTGCACTGAGGTCAGGGCCTTTAAAGGAAACAGAGATGTTAGACAACAGATTCACCCTTCAGCCCAGGTCCATTGCTGATGTTGTAAACAGATGCTTTTTATTACAGTTCCATGGTGTTCTGTCTTAGTCCTTTCGGGGTTGTATAACGTTAATTAAAATGTTCTTTTTCTTTGTTTACATGGGACTCATAAAACATCACGTGTATTCAAGGGCCATGGCTTTGTATATGTCAGTGACATTTATATTAAAAAGTGTTGATCTCCAAAAACTCCCATAAAGAATAAAGGAGCCCCCCCCCCCCCCCCCCCCCCCCCGACTCTTAGTGTTTGTGTTGGGATGAATGGCCCCATCGGCTGGACACTGTATAGACACAACAGAGCTGTGTCCAAACCCTTCCTGTGCCCTCCAAACTGGTACGGGCTGCTCCTGTGTCCAGAAATAGCTGGATGCAGCATAATCCACTTCCTGAGATTCATCAGATCCCAAATGCCAGCGCTTCCTCCGATGCAAGTTACTAGCAATAACCTGAAAAGGCAAGTTCATTTGGTGCTTCTGGATGAAGCCTTTAAAGTTGTGCTGGCAGGCGAGTGGGTGGCCAGTGAAACGAATCGGTAGTTTCTAAAGAGAATAGCAGGATGTGGAAATATATTCGAGTGAACCCCTGGGAGCTGAGCAAGTTTGTGAGCTTGTCCCTGGAAGCTGAGTTTCTTCGAAGTCTTTCTCTGCCTTGCTTACCACATGGGATCCTGCTCGATTCATTCATTCTTATCAGGAGCTTGGGGAAGGGGGGAGTGAAAGAAGAAGGAAAAAAGAAGAGGGGGAGGGGCAAGTATGGTTATTTTTTTCAAATAGATTTCAGCTGCTGGATGTTTTTAAAGTTCTCTCTTTCTTACTACGGGTCAAGTGGGAAGGAGCCTGGCCTGGGGCTGTTTGAGTGCACCATTCTCCTTTGTCAGCACGTTCGCTGGGTTTGTTTTGTTCGCTGGAATACGGAGACCTGGAACCTCAGATCTTCTGTGTGGCTGGTGAGAGAAATAAGCAGAGCTGTCTTATCACGCTCATTTAACTGGTTAATACATCTTCAGAGCAAATAATGCAGTCCGTGGGTGAATTGCTTAACCAACCTCATTACTATTGTGCATTTAGCAGCTTGGAGGAAGATAATACCTTTCAGGTTTGACCCAATTTTACTTTTTGTTGTCATAACCATGGAAAATCGACCTTCAGAGACCCTCAGCAGTGAGCCTGAATAGGAAGTGATTTACAGCAAATGTGCGGTGTGGAATACTTAATGCACCTGTGCAGAAAAATAGACTGCAACCGTCTTCTTGGCCTCCATGATCTCCTGTGAGCAGAGCTTCATCACTACCTTCCTCCGCGAAGAGCCCTGCTTGCCTGGGTGTGTTCTCATTGTGCTGTCCTGAGGCGTGATGCTCTCCATGATGTTTCTGCAGCTCCTCTTCCTGTCTTCTGAAGTGGCGTCACTTCCTTTCTCGGGAGAGGGCGCTCCGGAGTGGCTCTCGCCAGAACTGGCTGCGGAGGAAAATCTGCTGCACCCTCCCGTTCTCCTGCTGGAGATCTGGTGATTGCCCTAACACCTCCCCTGGCATTTGTTCCCATCCCCCAGGTGTGTCTGTCTCCCTTCTTCTTCACCTGTGCTTGCATCACAGGCTCCTGCCATGTGATGACAGCTACAGAGAGGACTCCTGCCTTCTGCTCTGCCCGCGGCATTCCTTTTGGGGGCATGCCAGTCAGGCTGAATCCCTGGTGACTCCTTTCCTTTGCTCTGTCTGCAGTGACAGCCGGGCATTTGCCATCTGCCGGGGTATGACGTGGCACCCTCCATCTCCTTGGGGACATGGAGGGGAACGAGGCATGGAGGTGGCAGGTGGTTCTGTGCTCTCTGATTCGCTACCTGTCCCTGGCGCCATGTTCCTGCCTGAGCATGGTGGTCCCCAGGGAAGTGTCCGGATGCTGTGGTGCTGACAGGCAGGGCTGGGCAGTCGGGGGCGGGCCAGGGTTAAAGGAGTCATGCTGCGAATCCCTAGCACAAGGGAGCATATGCAGTGGTGCTGGGCTCCAGTTCCCTCCTGCTCGGCTTGCAGCTCCAACAGGGGTGAGGAAGCCCTGTCTGGATTAAATTTCTCCCAGAAGGTGCGTGCTGTGGCATCGCTGCCCCCCGAGGTGGTGGCATGTATCTGGGACTGAGACGCCAGGACTCTGAGGGGCAATTTTAACCCTGCTGTCTTAAGTCCAGGATAATTGGAGTAAAGCGATCTCACAGCACTGGAGAGCCCAGCCACCTCTCAGTGCAGGGATGTTCCTCCCGAGGGCTGCAGTGGCAATGGGCTATGGGAGACGCAGGTGGGTAGGGTTTGTTCCTGGGCTTTCGGTTGTGCCCGAGCTTTGGGCATCCCTCGGGATGGGCTTGCGGCAGGTGCTGTAGTCACGGAACCTAAAGTGGTATTGGCGTGTTTCCCCAAAGGTCAGCGAGGCGTGGGTCCAAGATGCAACCACTCGAGCCCGGAAGCTGTTCTGGGGCCCCAGGGAGTGGTGTGAAGAGGGGAGGCAAGGAGCAGTCCCTCTGTGGTGGAGAGGAGGTTGCTGGGATGAACCTCCTGTAAGCAGGATCTGTAGCAGGGTCCCCATACGCTGTGGGGAAGCCAAGACTTGTGGAGGAGTGCAGATGATGATTTCCAGCAGCAGGGCTGCGGAGGGTACAGTGGTTGGGGGCAGCTGCATGAGACAGGAGAGTGGGGAGCTGTTTGGCCCCCATTAGGCCCATTTCACCCTTTGCACTGGGACAAGGGTGGTCCTGCAGCACTGGCACAGATGGGAGCTTGCTCTGGACTGGCAGTGGCCACTTGGTGTGCTCTGCCCCCGGTCCGGTTTGACTTTTGTAGCCGAGACTGAGCCACCCTGACTTAAAAACACCCACGCTTCTTCTCAGTGAAGTCACGTGGCAGTGGTGTCTTGCACTGATAGCTGAGCTCCAGCCCTTTGGACGTGTGTGAGGGCAGGGAGTGGGAACTGATGGTCACTTACAGTGTCTCTGCAATCCCAAAACTGTAGCACTGCTGGCGAAGTATAGGGCAGCCTGCCTGCCAGGCGGCCGGGGGCTTCAGTTAGAAGAGACTGGTGCTTGGATGTCCTTGTTGGATTACCTGCTGCACCTGCAGTGGTGGAGAGGGGGCATTGTGATGGGCAGCTTAAGGCTGAAATAAATACGTAATAATTCTGCCAAGTTCACAATTAAATACAAAGTTATCCCCGCTCCTGTCAAGTAAAAGTTCAAACTCTTTAGCATTCTTCAGTGGCACCTGATGGTCGTGGTTATCTCCGCGTGTGACGTAAAGTGAGACTCAGGAAAGCATCTTCTGTTGAACATCAAAATCCCATTACCAAATGCCATGTTCTGTCGCGCAGATACCAGGCTCAGAACAGATAAGTGGGAAACAGCTTCTGATCTCAGAGCAGGTTACCCTATCTTGGGCTGCACAAACTTGGAGTGCGACCTTCTGCCGAAAGCCCCCCCCCTTTACTGCTCATCAGTGTGGGATGCAGGCTCTGGGAGGGGGTGAGGGTGCAGGCTTTGGGAGGGAGTTTGGGTGCAGGAGGGGGCTCAGGGCTGGGGGAAGGAATTGCGGTGTTATTCCCGGCCAATGGGAGCTGTGGAGTTGGCACTTGGGGCAGAGGCTGCATGCAGAGACTCCCTGTCCCCGCCCTCCAGGGGCTGCAGGGACGGGACGGCTGTTTCTGGGAGCGGCACAGGGCCAGGGCAGGCAGGGATCCTGCACATGGTAGGCAGAGGCTTCCTGGTGGGTCTGAACACATTTCTGCATAGGTGTTTAATGAACTGCTCTCCTGTTGGAGATAACTGACTCCCACTGCTCCCAGGCTGCTGGTGCAGACCATCCCAGCCCCAATTCTCCACCCTCACTGCCCACCCATGGGCTTGCATTAGAGCATGGAAGACACCGAAAAAATAACCCTATTGTATTTCATCCCGTTTTAAGGTTTGCAGCTTTATTGCCATAGTAGGAGTGAAGCAGCAGTGCCTGGAACTTGGCCCTGCGTAAACATGACCGACATTAAGAGTGGTGCTGGTAGGTCTGTTCTGCACCACGAGGCTTTGGGTAACTAATGAGAACCAATGTCTGGAACCTGCAGCTAAACAAGGTCAGATTAGAAATAAGGGGTACATTTTAACAGGGAAGGTAACTATTGGAACAGCTTACCTAGGGATGTTCTGGGGTCTCTAGCTCTTGAAGACAAGGTGTTTCTAAGGCCTGGTCTATATGAGGAAATTAGGTTGGTATAACTATGTTACTCAGGGGTGTGAAAAATCCACCCCCTTGAATGACGCAGTTAAACTGACCTAACCCCCAGTGTGGACAGTGTTAGGTCGGTGGGAGAATTCTCCTGTCAACCTAGTTTCTACTTCTTGGGGAGGTGGAGCAGCTACACCGATGGGAGAAGCCCACCCGTCCGTATAGGTAGGGTGTTCTCTGAGGTGCTACAGCGGGGCAGCTACACCACAATCGCATTTTAAATGTAGATAAGCCCTCAGACAGTGCCTTCCTCCCACCGCTTGCCACTGGGAGCCGAGCTGTCGGTAGCGAGTCTTGGAACTCTGATTAAAGAAAACCCCTGCACACCTGGTAGAGCAGTGGTCCCCAAACTGTGGGGTGTACCACCCTAGGGGGGTGCAGAGGAATGCAGGGGGGAGCACAGCAGGGCCCTGGCCAGCCCCCTGGGGGGGCCGGGACAGAGTGCCACTCAGCCCCACTCTGGGCCCAGGGTGTGTGTGTGTGCAGACACATTCCATTACTGGCAAGGGGGGGTGGGAGAGGAGAAGTTTGGGCCCCACTGCTGTAGTCCCCTCATATTTACCAGAGTTCTTTAACAGGCTCAAGTGGTGTCCATTGGGCTGTTCCCACCAACTGACAAGCAGCTACATTGGCTTTTTCAAACAGGGGTTCGGTGCCCAGTGCTCAATCAGCTGAAATGGTATCTGGGTGCCTTTCCCTGTGTCTGGAAGGCCGTGGAGTTCCTTTTTCTTTGCAATAGGACTTTGTTCAGCACAAACTCCTGCCCTGGGGTTCTCCCCCTTATTTATCAGCTGGCAGAATGTCTGGGAGAGCGGTTCTGGGCCAGGTTTCCTGCTATAGCACTGGGTTCCAGTTCTCCCTCACCCTGCAGTTACTGGTATGTGATGTGCATGGAACCTTCTTACCCCGGCGCTGTCTGTGAGCTCAGAGCCCAGCATATGGGTTTGTGGTTTTCTTGGCGATTAACAACAGCTGTGTGAGATGTTGACAAGAAAAGCTTGATGTGTGATCAAAAAACCCTCTAAAAATCCCAAACAATTGAATCCCCATTTAACCCTGAACTCAGAGCTAGTTTCTTGTAACTTAAAATTAATCAGAGGGAGAGGGAAGAGGAGCCACAAACAGAGATTAATTTAAGGAAGAACAGCAATTGGGCTTCTCTGCAGAGTGGTTTAGAAAATTGGGCCATGACAAATTGACTTCAAAGGTGGATCTGATGGAGGGGGCTGGATGAGAAGCATGGAGTGCAGGGGGAGGAGTGAGCTTTGGTGATGTGCATGTTAATCAGGAGTAGGCAGACTAAGGAGGGGGTGTAGTTAGGTGAAGGGGAATTCCAGTGAGTTTGGGCAGGTCAGAACTTTTTGTTAGTAACCAAGTTACTTCCCAGGTTTGTTCTTTCTCTGGGTTGTGTGTCATGTGTTCTGCAGTGGGATGGAAACATTAACACTTTCTGCAGTGGAGCTGGCTTTGTGCCTTGCAGTGTTGGACAACTTCATGAGGCTCTTCACCCCCGGGAGGGCAGCAGCCTCCTCTGCCCAGTGTCCTTGTGCTGAGTGGTGAGTTTTGATAGGATGTTGTGGCAGGAATCCAGGTTCCCTGGTGCTAAATCCAGGCATGGGGATTCCAGGGTCTGTGTTTGCGTCTTTCAGTGTGTTGTGGCCTGGGCAGAGCTCGGTGATAGCACATCTAGGAGAGGACTGGTGCTGTTTGATGCATCTGCCCCAAGTTCAGTGACAGTGGTGAATTCTGATGCTGCCAGGCAGGGATGGGTGACTGAGCTCAGTGTATGATGAGCAGGAGATGGTTTTTACTTAGTGAGGGCTTGGAAAGGGCTATGTGGGGGAGCAGGGCTGGGAGTTCCTGCCGTAACCTTTCACCCTGGCTAATTAGTTATTGTAAAGCAGAGACCGGCTTCAGGATCAGGATAGAGCCATTCCCTCCAGTGACAGGCTTGGCATCACCCCTCTGCCCAGCGGGGCTTCCCTGCTGCCTCCCTCCTGTCTGCAGGGCCCCGTGGGCACAGCTCCCTCCAGGAGCAAGTGTCTGTTCAGGTGAAGAGACTCGGGGACTGAATCGTGCAGCGGAATCACAGGGCAGGGGACGTTCTGGGATTTGAACACTGAGAAGAAATACATGAATTTGCTGCTTTGTTCTCACATTAAACCTCTGTAGGGCTGGAGCAAGCTATGGGGAGAGAAAGAGCAGCCTGTCGGGTTGGTGGATAACCAGTGCATGTAGCAGGGGGAGGCTGGCTGCAGTAGGCAGCGTTAACTAATGGTCAGAACAGGGAACAGCGAACCAGGACTCCTGGGTTCCATTCCAAGCTCTGCCAGTGACTATAACCTCGACCCAGTCACTTCCCTCTCCCTGCACTCCCTAGTTTTTCAGTGGGAGGCCAGCTGTGTGTAAACTACTTTAACCCCTCTGAAGAAGGATGCTCTTATAGCAGGTACTGCTCGTTGTTTCCTTCCCCGGCTGGTGAGGAGGGCAGGCCAGACAAGACCATGCTCTCTCTGGGACTGGGCAGATGGATTTTACTTGCTGATGACTTTGTAAACAGCTGTTACTAGAGTGGCTGATGGGAATCTGCTTGTGACTGTCATGGCAGCCGATGAGCCGTGCCGCTGGGGTAACAGGATGTGAGCCCGCTGTCGTGTCCGCTTTGCCTTTGCTATCGCAGACTCTGTGCTGCTGTCCTGGGGGGTGGGAATTCTAGAACTGCCCCCAGTTTGCTGGTGGCTGGAGGAGTGGGGCCTTGGGTGGCTGAGCTGTCTGGCCATCTTCTGCTGGAGTCACCATCTGAGCAGGCTCTTTCCAGTGGCTCTGGTGTCTGGCCTACCACCCCCAGCCCAAGTGCCAGCATCTCTGTCCTGGCTCCCCTCCACTCCTGACGGCGTATCCCTGTTCTCATTTGGCCTGTGCCTCCGGCTCTTCCTTCCAGGCTCCCTAGAGGTCCAGGGCCCTCTCCCCTTGGCTCCTGGGGGTGGGGAAGAGCCCTGAGGCCACAGCACCCCGTCTGTGTTTTGTTGCCTTGGGGGAAGGGTGGTGATTCTTTCTTTGGGTTTCTGGGTGTGCGTGATGTGGAACAGCTCTGGGGGGCCCGTTGCTGCATGGGAGTGTGCATGGGGCAGGCAGCCTGGGGCGATCCACCAGCTTCTTCCAACACCACCCCCTATTCAGCCAAGTAAGTGCCGCTTCCCAAGCCAGACCCCACCCTAGCTGGGGCGGGGAGGGCATGGAGCCTGGCAGTTGGGGATGGAGAGAGACATGAAGAGCAAAGCTGCCCCCACTTGGAGAGCGAGTTTGTTCCCTTCTGCTGCCCAGCACTTCCGTGTCCCACTGCCTCTGGCCAGGAGCTGGGCCGGCACCGGCACTAGGGGCTGCGTCGCTTCGCTCTGGCCATATGGAACCTCCACGGCCTGAGGCTACTTCAATTACCGAGCCCCTCCGGTTCCCAGGCAGAGGTTTAATTATTGAGCCGGAGGAACGCGATTGTGCCTAGCAGGCCACACACTGCCTTCAGGACTGTGCCAATCTCCCGGGAGGTGCCTCAGCCCAGGCCAACAGCTCAGCTGCTGCGGGAGGAGGGAGGGAAGAATCCCACCAGCCCCCCCGCGTGGTACAGCTGGTTAGGGATTGAGGTGCAGCACAGGTTTCAGCCCTACTGCTCCACTCCTGTTATGGCCTGTGAGGGGTGAATCCCACAGAACTGATCCCTGCCTATTCCTGGGGGTGGGGGTTCTACTCTGGCAGCTGTGTCAGGGTCTTCTGGGGAAGGAGGGGTGGGCATGACCACCGAGGGAGGGATGCTGCCTTCTGTGCCACAGTCAGTGAGATCTGCCTTCTCCTGGGCCTGCTGAACAGCTGGTACTGTGCATGATGAACCATTTCCACCCAGGGCAACACCTGCTCCCATTACCCTGCCCTTTGCCCTTGCAACGCTGGGGGCAGGAGAGTGAGCCGTGCAACTCTGGGGGAAGAAGGGAGCTGCTCTCCCAGCATCTCCTCTGAGTTGGCAGAGGCAGTACTGTGCGTGGTGTTTGGATTCCACCTGCCCTCCTTTGCGTCTGCCCCCTGGCTGGAGTTTGAAGGGCTGCTTCCCGCTCTTCCCTTCCTCCAGTACTACAGCAGGCAGTGCAAGATGGGGACTGTCACGCTACGGCACCAGATAGAAAGTGACAGCCCCCATATGAGCACTGACCGGGTTCATTTCCTGGCTCCCTGATGAGATGGGTGCTCGGGGAGCTGTCCATTTCACAGGTCCTGCGGCCCAGGCGCTTTGCAGCAGGGCCTCCAGCAGATGAACTTAGCTGGCACTGCTGCAGAGCCCATCCCAGGTGCCAGGCTCCCTTTCAGCTTCTCTTTTATTTGCAAGCTGGAGGGTTATTTGTGAGCTGCGCCACTGCGGGCATTTTTTTGTCCTCTCCTTGCTTTTTAACGAGCCAACCTTGGAGGACCTTGAGAGAGGCTCCTGCGGCTTTTCTGTGACTTATCTTCTGGCCTCTGCCCCCTATTCCGCCACAGGGATAAATCTCTGCTTTCAGCTTGAAGCTGGAGCATTGAGCCTGTCCCACCGAGCGATGCGGTCTCCATAATTCACAGGTGGGGGGTGGGGGAACTGCATGGCTGAGGTCATGGGGTGGATGTATTCCATTCAGCACTGTGATTGATGGTCTTCCTAGTGAGGAGTAAGGGAAAAAGTCCCATTATAGTAGGGGACAAGCTGTTAAATTATTTTCCATTCCATTGGGTCGCGAAAAACAAAACAAACCTGTCGCGATCAATGTGGGACGAAGCTGCGGCTTTCAAAGAAAGGAGGGGGAGTGGGCAGGCAAAGGGATTTAAAAATGGTATGCCTTTCTCTGATGTCCGCAGCACAGCCAAGAATCCCCCAAACACTGCTCCGTGGGACACCCTCCCACAGACCCAGCCCAAGCATGCTACTCGTACCCTACAAAGGGAGGAATTGCCTTGGTACTTGCACTCCTGGGGCTGGCTGAGCTGGGAGCAGGGCACTTCTTCTCCCTTTCAGACCTGGAGGCTGAGCCAGAGATGTTAACGCAGGGAATGTCGAGCCTTCAGACTCATGCAGGCCTGTGCTTGGAATGAAGCGTGTGTTGTTAACCTGCTTTGTGCCCAGGGACAGCAGGGTAGGGGTGAAGTGTGCTTCTCCAGGGCTGCCTATGTTGCCGGGTTGTCTAGGGCATCATGGGTCTCTTTCCTTTCACTAATGTGACCACATGTGCCAGAGGCCCCCAACTCTTCCCATTCACAGTGGGAGCTTGGGTTCCTGGATTCTTAATGCTGCGCTGTAGCCAGTGTGAGTGGCCAGGGCTGCGGCAGGGGGCACCTGTGGTTTACACTTGGATCTTCTGAGGTACAAGCTCAAAGACAACGCTGGGCTTTGCCTGGGACCATCCTGTAGGGCGAGAAAAGCGGATGGTAGGCCCACAATCTCGGGGGCTGGAAGTGTCCCTGGGTAGATGGGGCTGTTGCATTTCTCCTCACAAGCCAATGCAAGTGGGATTCAGAGCGGCTACCCATGAGGCACTCCTATTCTAATAATAATAAAAGAGACTTAATTAAGTCTGTGTTGCCACATGGAAACTGTGCCATTTAGAAACAATTGAGCTTTTCTGCTGTCTGCATCCTCCTCCCTCCTTTATTATTGATAAGGACACTGGGATAGGAACAGGAACTGGAGTTTCCCTCTCTTTCTTTCAGGTTCAGAAGTTGCCACGGAGACCCTGACGGCTCTTGCCTCCGACTCTGAGGGCCAGCAAAGTTCGTGAAGTAACCGCCCCAGGCCCAGACCCACAGTGCCCTCAGTGAGAGGTGCCCCTCCTTGGAGGTGAGACTCTTTGGCTGAGCAGAGGAAGTGGGGGAGGCTGGGTGTTCTACAGCTGGGACATGAGATTTTACCCTCTAGGTGCTGTGGGGAGTAGGGGTGTGTGTGCTGCACGCCCCTTGGAAATCTTACACAAGCATTCCAGTAAAGGGGGACTTCATAGCCACGTTTGTGCAGGTGCCCTGGTTCCAGCCCCTTGTGAAGGGAGCTGGACAGTGGGAACCTTCAGGGGAAAGACTGCAGGAAGGATCCGGCCCCATGACAGTGTTCGGGTCCTGGTGGGAGGATGAGACACGAGGGCACACCTAGGGTGCATTTATCCTGCCGGCTGCTGTCTCCCCAGCTGTGCCTCGTGGGGTGTAGTGTCAGAGTTGTAAGAGTTCTCAGCCTGGGGAGAAGCTTTGTTCCAAGTACAGGCCTGGAAAATCTTACTGAGAGAAAGGAGGGATTACCAAGGTGTGCGCATGCACCCAGACGCAAACAGCCCTGCACCATCACGCACAAATGTGTATTGACATCACATACACGATGCAAAACTAACGTTCTATGTCCACAATCCAACTGTGAGATCCACTATCAAATACTGTCTCTGTTCCCCGTGGTGTAGCTCCTCCCCCAGCCCCCCCCATGTGTCTGTGTACGTACGCATGGCCCCTTCTCACTGTAGTGTCTCCCCTCTCCAGTTCATTGCTCAGTTACACCGATTTAAATTCACACCTTAGGTTACACTAGTGCTACATTCTCCCCTAGACCCAGCCCTCAGTATCTTTCCTTTCCAGCCTTAAGTACAGCAGTAAAGTGCAGCTGCTCCTGGGAGGATTGTGGTGTGGCCAGGCAGAGCGAGGTGTCTGACCTACTGGTTGGGATGGAGCAGGATCACAGATGGAGCGAGGCCAGGTGGAACAGCCTCTGGAAGCTATGTGACTTTGGGAGCACTGACCTCAGCTGGTGGCAGATGGAAAAAATGCCTAATGCCAACAAAGGGGTTTTCTGTCCATTTTCATTACCTTTAGTGGAGCAGAATTGGTTGCCCCTCCCCTCTGCCCCCAGTTTCACAGTCCACCCCTGAGTGCTGATGCTGGGCAGATTTTCCAAAACCATCTGACTTGTTTGCTCAGTGCAACCTACTGCACATACAGTAGGACCCTTTTGCCCCACTGTGCCTGTTTGTCCATGCAAACCATGCGTCCGGGTTTGGAAACGTGGCCTTTCCTTCCAGGATCTGATCTGGAGAGCTGGCTGCAAGGATCTCTTAGATGCCAATGCTGCTGTGTCTTTAGTGCCCCCCTCCCCAGCTCCGCCCCAAAAAGTGCGTCTTTACTTGGAGATCGTGATCTCTCTGTAAAATCCTAGAAGAGACCAGGCACTGTAGTTTTTACCTTGATCGCAGCCAACCCCAGGTTTAAAAAAAAATATCTAGTGTAGACATCTCCTCAGAAGGGCCAACGCCAGACCTGATGGCTCTGGTCCATCACAGCCATGTAACCTTTTGGCAGCAGGAGTTCGTGGTTCCTTTTGGTTTTGGGAGGTGGGAACAGCCTGTCCCTCCCCAGCTAGCTTGCTGCTGTATGTCCGAGGAGCGAGAGGCTGGGCAGGCTGGCTATTGTGCATCTCTCTGCCTTGCGGTGGCTGCTTTTTGCACGTTAATTTCTCCATTCTTTTGTCAATCCCCAGTGCATGCCCTGAAATCGTAAAATAAGGAACGAGATTTTGAGAATCTTCATCCCGGCGCTGGGGGCAGAGGTCGTCCTGAGAGACGGATTAAAGAGAAGCCTTGCCTCTATGAAGAGGCGGCACAGGCCTATTTCCCTAGCTGCATTAATCTGTTTGAAGGGAGCAAAGGAAGCTGAGCTCTGTATATCACCTTGAAGCTTTTTCGTCTTTTTCCAAACTTTGGGTGGATGATATTGCTCATGCAAGTGAGGTTTTGATCACGCTGGCTACAAGCAGGCGTTGTGTGGGCAGGCATTATTATGCAAGCTTCCCACACACAACTCTGCCAGTGCGCCTCGGTCCAGAACAGCAGCACTCTGCTATTCCAGCCCTAACCCTCACTCTTACTTTGCCTGTCCTCTCTTGGAGACCCACTAGCTATTGCAGTCCAAGGGCGCCCCACTCGCAGCTCTGCTGTGCACCTCAGTCCTAGCTTGTAGCATCCCTGTTCTTGCAGGCATGAGTGTCTCCTGAGCAGAGGCTGCCAGTCACCCTGAATCATACCGAAGAATGGAGGTGGTCTCAGTCATTGGGTAAAGGGAGTAGGCTGAGCTCACCAGACTTGCATCCCATGGAGGTGGAAGCCTAGAGCAGGGGGTGCTCAGACTTTTTCACCCCGGGAGCACATCTTAGGGCTGGTCTGCACACAACCTGGCACCCCAAGAATGAAATGGATTTTAGCTTGCACCACATGGTGTTTCCGTGCCAGTCTCTTACGGTCACTCTTGGCCCAGTATAAATCTCTTATGTTGACTTAGCTTGTGTTGTTTTTTACCCACTTAAGCAACACTGAAATAGGTCACTGCTATTCCAGAATAAGTTAGTGGCTGAATTATTTTGGTTCCATTTGGTGTGTAGGGCAGCCTTTGATTGAGGGTTAGTCTTCACTAGCAATGCTAAAGCGCTCTCCCAGTGCTCTAAAAAACCCACCTCAACAAGGGGTGCAGCTGCCAACGCTGAGGCACTGTTTACACTGGCACTTTACATCACCGCAACTTGCTACGTTCAGGGGGATGTTTTTTTGAGAAAGCGCTGTTAATTGCCAGTGTAGACAAGCCCTGAGTATCTTGGGGGCACCTCCCCTCCCATTGGCCATCCAATGGATCCCCCTCTCCTCCAGTTTACAGTCACATCATAACCCGGGGGAAGTGTTTGATGTATGTTTAGCTTCTCTTACTGTGATTCTGGCTAGGTATTCGCTGCAACACTAGGTGTGCATTTGACATCCAGTGAGTCTCCCCTAGTGGAGGGAAGGTACAAGTGGTTGTTACCTCCATGTAATCAAGATTAACACCTCAGGTGAGGAGTATAGGGTTGATCTCAACTACATTGAGGTAAAATCAACCTGTGTCTGGGCTTCTCTGTTTTTTCCATTGAGTCAAAACCTCCCTGTTCGTGTGGTGAAGACATGGCCTTAGCTGCTGGAAACAAGGAGAAGGAGCCGGCCGCCTGTGGCCAGTCAGGCCTCCATGGGCCAGAGTCTGGAAATCTCTGGGCTAGAGCATTACACCAATTACTCTCCCAACCCCTAGCATCTCCCCATCCACATTTTCTCTGTCTTGTTTTCCTTGCTGTCCTTCAACTTCCTCTCATGGGGAAGGGCGGGGCGGGAGGGCTTGTTCTCGCTTGAGGCCTTGCAAGAGGGCATTGGTTTCCAAGCCACAAACTTCAAGTGAGGATGCTGGGGGCTTTGCATGAAGATTGGGTTAATGGGATGCAGGACAGGCCTGGATCAAGGAGAGAACACAGTGTAACTTAGCTTCTGCAAATATACTCTCTGTCAGCCTGAAATCTGATGGAACCCCCCGGGAAGAAAGCGCTTCTTAAAGGAAAAAACATCTAAAAGGGGAGCCCTCAAGGTGCTTTTGTTCCAGTGAGTGGGAGTGCTAGATCCGCTTAGACATGAAAGGCTGTGCAGCTCCATCCCCAAAGTGGCTGGTGAGGCTGAAGAGAGGAGTGGGGGGGGGAGGAGGAAGGTGTGAGCAGCTGCAAAGAGAGGTCATCCTATGAATGACTGCCAAAGGTATTACCCCATCCCTCCCACCCCAGCTCCTCTCCCTTCTTCAAGAAAGTAAATTAGGTCACGCTTGAAAGTCAGTTTCTTGGCTATGGATTTAATTTAGCTTTTCCAAGCTAGTTATCATATAATAAATTCCAGGAGATTTATAGAAAACATGGCCAGGGAGGCTCAGCCCACATGTAACAAGATTTGTGTCTATTTCCTACTGTAGGGCAACTTCAGTGAACACCCTGTGTTCCCAGGGTCGCAGAGGAGGCTGAGCTGGCAGACTGGATAGCGGGCAGCTGCCTTCCTCCTCTTACCTGCCAGCCTATGAGATGTAGTCCAAAGCAGTGCTGCTGCTGGTGCAGAATGTGCTGGTGAGAGCAGCCAGTCCTGTGCGCATGCAGGCCAGGCCTCCTAAGAGAGGGGCGAGCAGTGTCTCCTCCCCACACACACCCCAGAGTCACTGAGCCAAAGGGCTTGGCCTTGAGGTGCTGTCTGCTCAAGGGAATAACCCCCAACAGAATGACCAGCCAGCCCAACACCCTGGATGAAATTTAATAGTGCAAAGTCATGCCCTATAATAAGACTTTCTGCTATAAGCTGTGGGCTTCTCAGAAACAACAGAGAAGGAGAAAGACCTGGGTGTACTTGTCAATCACAGGAGGACTGATGCGGCTGTGAGAAAGGTAAATGCGATCCTAGGATGTATGCGCTCAGTATTTCCAGTACAGATAGGGAAGGATTAATGCCATTGTACAAGGCACTGGCAAGATCTCACCTGCAATACCGTGTGCACTTCTGGTCCCCCCACCTCCAGAAAGCTGAATTCAGACTGGAGCAGGTGCAGAGAAGGTCTCCTAGGATGAGCGGGGGAGTGGAGAGCCGAGCTGACCAGAGGAGACTAAAGGAGCTTGACTTGTTCAGCCTAGCAAAGTGAAGGCTCAGAGGGGATCTGATTGCTGTCTCTAAACACGTTGGGGGTAAACCCCAGGGAGAGCGAGACGCTATTGACGCTAAAGGACAATGCTGGCACCAGAACAAATGGAGACAAACTGTCCGCGAATACTTTTAGGCCATGTCTATATGAACAGCGCTGCAGTGACGCGGTTGTGTTGATGCTGCTGCGCCGGTGCAATGCTGTTCATATAGACCTTCTCCAGACGCTCTATGCCGACGGGAGCAGCATAGCCCTGTGCACAGGAGCGCTTACGTCGGTGTAATGTATGTCGCTCGGGGTGGGGATATTCACACCCCTGAGTGACATCAGCTGTAGTGTAGACAGAGCCACAGGCTGGAAAGTAGAAGATGATTTCTAATTATTAGAGGAGGGAGGTTCTGGAACAGCCTCCCACTAGGAAGAGTGGGGGCAAACAACCCAACTAGTTTGAAGAAGGAACTTGATAAATGTATGAATGGGATCATACGGTGGAGTTGCCTGCCATAGCAAATGACTAGATTCAACCCAGGAGGTACCTTCCAGCTCTGTCTTCCTCTGGTCCCTGCTAGTTACATCTTAGGCTGGTCTGGAGCAGACAGTACCAGTTGTGCTAGCTAGTGTTGTGCTCATGGGGCGTGCAGTAATGATGATTATACTCGACACTTAGCAAGCCCCTGGGAATCTCAAGATGCTTTGCAAAGATGGCTCAGCGGCATCCCCATTTTACAGATGTGAAAATTGAGGCTCAGTAACACTAAGTGGCCCACCCAAGGTCACACAGCAAGTCTGTGGCAAACCTGAATAGAACCCAACAGTTCTAATTCTTGGCCCTAAGCTCATAACTCACTAGACCACTGCAGCCCTATGCCATATATCCACAAGTCTCTTCCAACTTCATAACCCGGTAGTGAAACCCTGAGCCCTTTTGTTGCAACTCATTTCTTCTTCCCCAGCTCCCCAGCAGTGCCGCCCTGCTACCCATAAATCCTCTGAGAGTTACTGTGCCCCCTGTGCCCATCCATCACTTGCCTTCCTGTGTCTGCTTGAGGTCTGAAGGTTAAACCAGATCCCAACATAGGGGGTGCCCAGCATGTAAAAGTGGGTTGAGCAGGAGTGGGGCATTGCGTGCATCAGCAGTAACGGTGAAGAGCATGCTTCCCAAAACCCTGTGCTAAACGCCATTGGGGAGAGGTCCTGTGCTAAGGGATGTTATTGAGGGAGTGATGGAGAAGGGCATGTTCTGGGAGCCTTTTTCAGAAAGTTAGATTGGAGGGGGGATCCAGTCAGGCTTTGAGTGGAAACTGGCTCACACCCTTAGATGTGGAGCCTCAACGACAGGTCCAAAATGCACAGCTCATAACTACCTGCAGTGGGGCCAAATGTCCATGAGCCAGTGGCCGCCGTGTGATGTGAGTCTGCGATGGGATGGTTTTGAGGAGTGGCATTGTGTTTAAGGCTATTGGGATGGTTTTGGAAGTAATGGAAGTCAGTGAAATGGCTGAGACTGCAGGTGTCGCCCCTCTGCTCATCGGTGCGAGTTACCAGATGGAGTGGTCAGAGAAGCTGTCTGCTTCTGTCTCAAGTTGTCTTTGCTGCTCTCAGGGTTCAAGCTCTGTGCCTCTCTTTGCAGAGGGGCAACAGAGAGAATTAGACTAGCTTTTTTGTGTGTGTGTGCTGGTGATTTATGATGTCTGTAATGTGATGGCAGATATATGGCTGGGAGAGTACCAGCTCGGCACAGAGGGCGCTGCCAGCCATGCTCCCTGCGTGCTCTCACTGCTGAAGCCGCCCAATTAGTGTCTATTAGTCACTCGGTGTGTTAAAGCATTAAGAACAATTAAGGGTGAGAAGAGTTTCCAGATGTAGCGTTAAGCACTGGAGCTGGGAGCTGGCAGCTCCGCTGGCTGCTCCCGTATGGAAACAATCTCGCAGCACAACGGGAATCAGCAATGGGACTACAAAGGCGAGTCCACGGGCTGGGGTGCCGGTGCAGGATCCCTGGGCTGGAAATATTCCGGGCACCACAGACCTGTGCAGGACACTGAGATGGGAGAATCCCTTGCCCTAGCATTGCCAGAGCACTCTGTTCCACTGGATAAGACACAGGACTCCTGGGTTCTGTTCTCACCTCTGGTACTGATTCACCATGTCTCCTTGGGCAAATCACTTTCCCTCTGTGTACAATGGGGAGAATGGTGCGGTGATCTATGGATGAAAAGTGTTAAGAACGGATTATTACTACTGCTCACAAAGAATAGATAGTGCTGCTGGTTCTCTCATCAGAAGGTATATTTCACAGCTGTGACGCGTGACAGGAGGGCTTTTGGGGAGATGTTGAACATTTCTGAATAGCCACACGCCCCATTGGCTTTAAATGGGATGTGTGCTCCTAAATCCATTAGGCACTCTTGAAGAACTTCCTTCAATAAGATTGCAAATAAACCAAAGTCAAATACTTGTTTCTTGGCTGAGTTATCTCTGATGTCACAGTTTGCCATCTCTTTGTTCAGAACTGGCTTGAACTCAAATTGTTAGTTTAGAAGAATCTAAAGCAACCCAGCCTAAAAGGTTTATGTCCTGGCCAAGAGAACAGGAAAGGTAGGGGATGTGGCAGCTAGTGGCTATGTGGGTGCAAATGGGGCAAAGAAGTGCTGTGTGCATGGCTTTGTTAAAAATGGGTTTCTCATTGTGATATCCTTGGATATACATATGGCAACCCAGGAATGGTGACTATAGCTTTCTACCCATTTCAGGTGCAGGTGACTCCAGCTCCCCATAACTATCCCACTTCCCTGACCTGGCTTGTAATGTGTCTCTACCTGGGGGGAATGCTGAGGCAGCATGGTGTCTGTGAATGATCAGCATGGTCTCCTGCGGTCTCTGTGAATGATCAGGACGCCATGGGAGCTCACGCTGTGTCTTGCTTTGGGTGTGAGTTGAATTATAAATAATACGTGTGGAGTGGACATGATGTCTGAGGTCATTCCTGCCCCCTCTCTGTGGCTCTGAAGGGCCTTTTGACCGGGGTTTGTGCACGGGGAGGGGCAGGGCCAGTGCAAGGATATTTTGTGCCCTAGGCAAAACTTCCATCTTGTGCCCCCCCCTTCCTCTCTCCCCGGAGCATCGCTTATTATAAACTTTCAAAAATGAATACAGTGGAGTCACATCTTATGTCGCTGCCAGTCGGTTCCGTTCACTCAGCTGGCAGCGGGCTGAGCGGACCAGTGGCCGGGACCCCGGCTGGCAGGAGCCAGCGGACGGAACCCCAGACCGGAATCCCAGGCCGGCTGCCAGGAACCGTGGACAGAATCCCAGACTGGCAGTGGGCTGAGAAACTCAGCCCACTGCCGGTCTGGGGTCCTGGCCGCCGGCCCCACTCAGCCTGCTGACAGTCTGGGGTTCCGTTCACCCAGGTTGGCAGGAAGCTGAGTGGAGCCGCCGGCTGGGACCCCAGCTGGCAGTGGGCTGAGCGGGCTGAGTGGGGCCGGCAGCTGGGACCCCGACTGGCAGCTGGGACCCTGGTTGGCAGTGGGCTCAGCGACGGCTGGGACCCGCAGCCTGCCATTAAAAAAAAATCCGCTCGCGTGCCACCTCTGGTGTATACTGTGTGTACTGTACTTTATGGTAATTTTCACGATACGCGATTTTCCTCTTACGCGCTGACCTTAGAACCTAACCCCCGCGTAAGATGTGACTCCACTGTAGTGTAAAAAAAAATTTGGGGCACCGCTTTTTGGTGCCCCCAAAACTTGGCGCCCTAGGAGGCCGCCTAGTTCACCTAGCGATTACACCGGCCCTGGGGAGGGGTGTGTTTCAGAGTTGGGGATGGACAGGGCAGGGCCAGTGTATCCCCTGCAAGGCTGCTCCGTTGCCCCTGCAAACGGGGTTGTGCAGGAGTCTGGAGAGGAGAGTAGTGGCTGCAGGGCACTGTTTCACTTGGCTGTTTTGGAAGGCATTCCTCCCTCCCCAGCCTGGCGGAGCAGGCTGTGCTCGAGAGCCAGAATTTTGGCTTCTGTGAATGTATTCTGTCTTTGGCAACGTGTAACGCTCATGGCAAGATCTAAAGGACGGGTCTGAACAAGATGCTTGCCCTCCCCTCTTGACCAGGAGCTTTTCCCAGCATCTGTCTGGCTGGAGCATTCATATTTACAGAGGCAGCCTGTCTGCGTCCCAGCAGCTCTGCTCACTTGAAACGCTTTCTCCCAGAGTGTTATTTGTCACCCAAATGTGCTTCCTTTTTGGCAAGGGTGTGGATAGGGGGCATGTGTTGATATGAATAAGGTAGTCTCTCCAGCACAACAGTGGGCCTGGACTGCCTCTGTGGTGGCTATAGCTTGTAGAGTTGGGGTGGCTAGGCTGTGCACACTATGGGTATGTCTACACTGCAACATAAGCCTGAGCTTCAGCCTAAACCCCTTGTGTCTACACTGCAATTGCGCTAACCCAGGGCTCGGACCCAAGGTCCCAGGACCCTGCAGGGCTGGGGGCTCTGAGCTCGAGTTAAGCCAGGACTCAGGGTCCGAGCCCTATTGCTTTGCAGTGTAGATGCTGCCCTGCTTGACATGGGTCCCGGGAGTCATCTGGAAGTATCCCACAATTCCACGGGACAATTTCCTTAGTCCTCTCTAGCCCAACAATCTGCAATCCACTCTGTTGAAAATGGACGCCGCCCCCACTTTGCAAATGGCAGCAGCTTAGGTCCGCATTAATCCATTCTGTTCTGATCACCAATCTGCAAGTACGCGGTCAGAGAGCCTCCTGGGTTTGCAATGGAGGGCGAACCAATCAGGCCTTTTGCAAAGTGAGCTCACTTGAGTCCAACTAACCCTGGGTTTATATTGCAGTGTAGACATACCTGGAGAGCCCCTCTGCTCCTTGGGGCTGTGCTCAGCTGCATGGTGGAAGGGGTTTTTTCATCCCCTTTGTTTGATGTCTTGGGATTTTGTCCCAGGACCTTGTGGGGTGAAGGCGCCGGTGTTTATCCTTTGCCTGGAAGCAGCAGGTTCTGGAGGGGTGGCTCTTGGGGTGGGGGTGAGGAGGCCAGACTGTGTACTCCCCTTCATGAGCACAGAGAGCAGCACCTGCCATGTCCCAGAGCCAGAGAACTGTTGTTTCTTCCGACTTCATAATCGGGGGGTGATACAGGAGGGGGCTCTCAGCACACTAGTGTCAGAGGGCTATCTGGGGAGTTGCAGATTGGCCAGGGAATGTTGTAGCTGCCTTAGGCTCACCAGCTATCTCAGTGTTAAGCTCCACGGGCTGTTAAGGTCCCAGTCCGGACCAAGCTAGCACTCGAACTGCAGTTGGACTGACTTTGTGCTGGCTGCCTCTAGAATGGAGGGTGGGGGAAGGGGGAGGGGATGTGGCCTTCAGCGTGTTGGAATAATTTCTCTCTCGCACACTCTCTGGGGGAGCGGCATGCACTGCATGGACAGATGGTGTTTTTGAGTGACCTTGGAGCACGGAGTGATTCCCTCACTTGCTGAGTAATGGTTGGAGCAGCAGGAAGCAGTGGTGCTACAACCTGCTCCTGCCAGTGGGAGTTAGTCAGGAAGCCAATCCTGAGGAGGGATGTGGGGTGGACTAGGGGAAGGAGCCAAAGCCCAGTAACCATTACATAATGGTTAGAAGGGACTGAACCATATTGTGATTACCTGCCTCCCCCCACGTTACAGTTCTAGAACGAGAGCCAGACAACGCACGTGTGCGGGGTCTCCTCTGAAATGTCTTGAGAGCTCCCAAACCTTGTGCCACCACTTCCCCAGCCTGTGAGGCAATCTCTCTTTCTCGGGAGAAGTTCGGGGCCAGGCTGGGCTTTCTCTAAAGGCCAGAGTTGGTGCTTCTGCAGTTTGTATGACTGGGCAAGACATCACCGTGGCAAGTGAATTGGCGCGGTGGATTCCATGGGGTGGGGCGGCTGGCTGGGTTGGAAGCCCCAAGTGAAGAGAGTGATGAGGAGGTAAGGTAAGATTATGGCAGCTGCAAGCATTGGCCCATGAGCTGTCTCACCAGAGCCAAAGGAGCAGGTCTGTGAGTCACGTGGGCAGAGCCAGGCTCTAAATCAGTTGCGAAGATTTAAAAAAAAAAAAAAATATATATATCCCTCTGTAACTTCATTTTCTTAAAAAAGCACCCTTCTGCGGTACCAGGTGGAGGGCCCTGGAGATCAGGGTACACCCACCTGGTCTGTCCCCAGAGCAGGACAGTCCTGGCAGTGGTGGGCAAACTCCCCACACTACTCCCGGCCAGTGCATGCTGGCCCTGCCCTGGGCAGAGATGGGAGCTCACTCAGTGCTTGGCTCTCTGCTGAGATGGCCGGCTAAGGCTAATTGTGCTGAGGACCCTTGGGCACTGGGAACTAGAATAAGGTCCCTACTTGCTTCGCACCAGACAGGAACTGGCGCTCAGATAGCAGCCCCTCTGTCTGACCTGTGTTTGAAACATGGGGAAGCTAATGTAGATGGGCTGAATTCCCAGTGCCATAGAGGACTGCGAAGGTTACTATCGCCTCCCACGGGTAGAGCACCAGCACCCTGCTGGGGTCGTGCAATGGCTAGAGATGGTGCCTGCCGCTCGGAGCTGGGGGCGCTCCTTGTGAAGGCACTTCTCTCCTGGGGCGGGGGTGCTGTGGGGCGCACAAGCCAGGCTAGGGAGTTCCAGGTGACGTGACGAGAGCAGGAGGATACAGGGAGGTGGTGGCTTGGGAGCAGATCCGTGCTTTAAGCCCCCTCCCTCGCCCCTCGCCTGGAGCAGCTCGGGAGCAGCGCTGTGGCAGGTGGAACGTTGGCACCTGAAGCTTCCGTGGCAGTTGGAAGTGGCAGTTGGCCGGGGGGAGGGGGAGGGGAGCCTCAGCCCTGGCCCAGTTTGGGGGGAGGGGTAGCGTCCCCTCCATGGCAGAGAGACAAGGGCAGATGCGTGGGGGAAGCCAGGGCAAACCAGCGGGCCCGTGAGCAGAGCCCCGGCCTCCAGGAAATGGATGTGGGGGAGGGGCCTAGAGCTTGCTGGAGGAAGGAGCAGTTTTCTCCGTCGGCCCCCTCAGCGCCTGTGGGGAGGGTACCCTTGCACCCCATCCCCACAGCCTCATGGCGCCAGGAGCGATTCCTTGCTCCAGAAATGGAGGGATTTGCTCCTGGAAATGCAGGTGAAGGGGGGGGGGATCTCTGCAGCCCTCGCTCCCATCCAGGTGCAGTGCAGCCGATGCAGCGTCGGGGGAGAACGGGCCACATCTCACTCTGCCCGGCGTACTCAGACAGCAGAGTGAACTCAGCGCGCCGTTTTGGGGAGGGGCAGGAGAACAGGAGTAACTGAGATCTGACGTGACCCCTGGAACCCCTCATGAGGAGTAGAAGCTGCTTCATGTTGTTTTCCTGCTGGACACTCGGTGTGTGGTGGGGTGACTATTGGACATGGTGCATGGTGTGACAGCAGGTGAGGCCATGGTTACGCAAAGGTTCAAGGCAGAGACCCGTGTTTCCTCAGCAGTAGGCACGTGCTGTAAGACTTGCGCAGCATGGATCTGTTTTGTCAGGGAGAGACAGAGCTCCTCTGCTCTTTGGGGTGAGAGAGCCCATGCAACGGGGGGCAGGCAACAGTGCTGACAGGTGGGTTATAGTCCCATGGTCACCCAGTAATGGTGTGAAGGGGATTGCTGATGTTTTAACTTGTACATTTCTTACCAGCTGAGCTATTTTGCAAGCTATTTTAACACAGATAACTTTTATAGTAACCTATTCATTTTGCTGAGTCTCCTTGCTCCTATATTGTGGATAATATGGAAGGAGCAGGACTGGGGTGGGTGCTCTACATTCAAATAACTCTCATATGAAATGAAGTAGATTATCTTGATGTTATACACTGTGGACCCAAACCCATTCGCACAAATGCCCCCCTTTTTAGGGGCTTTGGAAAGTTGCCAGCCTCTGGTGAGGAGACTGATTTACAATAGCAAGAGGTACTGCAGGGAAGGACTATGGAGGATTAGCCGAAGGTGTTTGGAGATCTAATAAACCTGGAAAAGCAGGGGTTGCATAAAAATATCTAGGGCCATTATTATCTGAGTGACAACAATGTGCTTGACTCTCTATTGAACATAGAATATGAAATGGTCCCTGCCCCAAAGATATGGCCTACTAGACATCATTCCGTGGGACCCCTTGGCAGTAGGCAATAGAGTGCTTCTGCGGTAGCTTGACCTTGTGTTGCAGTCGTGTTGGAAAAATCTGATTTCTAACCAAAAGGAGTTGGTGTGGGGAGGGAGAGAACCACACCAACAATAAACGTCTTAGAGCTCCGGGACCTAACTGGCAGGAGGGGGTGTAAATTCTAACAGGAATGTGCTCCTGCCCATTGCCGCTGGGGAGGGGGTTTTAATCAGACAACAGAGGAATACCCAGTTATCCTGAAGAGCTTGTAGACAGAGGAATCTCTAGTGTCTTCCCTCAATCTGCATTTTAGCAGGATTCGTTCCTCTGATGCGCACCGGACCCTGAGATTTAAAGAGACATGGCGCCTGCCTACCCTGGAAATTAAAGAGTGGGGCCAGCTGGTGGTGTGATTTCAAATCCCAGAAATAAGGGAGGAGGAAAGGGGCGCGAGGTACTACCATTCCTTTCTAGCCCTCATGCCATTTGCATTGCACTGGGCAAGTCTAGCCTGGGCGTGCTACATCTGTACCATAGCCACTCGTACCAGACTGGCTTGCAGTGTCTGAGTCGCTCCAGTTACTTAGCATGCAATGAGTGTTGTGCTCAGAGAAATTTAGACGTAATTTTTTTGTGCTTGCATGTAAATGTGGGTAGGTGCTGTCCTGATTGACGGCAATTAGCATTTTCTAACGGTAACAGATGTTCATATTGCCAGGAGGCTGGTACCTAACGCCCACACTGCCATCTGTTCCACTGGGCACTGCCTGAGGAAGCGATACCAGCGCTGCAGACCTGTGAGTCCTTGGTGGGGTGTAGTTAACAGTATTGTGTAAGATTTTTCTGGGGGAAAAATAATAATAATAAAGACATTTTCAGGTTTATAAATAGTTCATGCTGTTTATTATGGGATGGAGGCTTTCTGTCTGACTAGCAGCTCCGATTTCTGTGCCGAGCTAACAAAGAGCGATCTGAACGGAATACAGAGCACCGGCTTGTTGTGGCAGGTTCTCAAGGGCTAGGAGAGGGAAGATGGTTTTGGTGCATTGTCATCACCATACAGTTTCAATGCATGATGAGGAAATAACTTTGGGTAAATGGGAGATTCCACATTCCCCCCTTTGAACTCTCTCCACCTTCTGGTAAATCCCTCTTGTCTGCTGAGCCAGTGCCTGTAACAACAGTTGTAGGCCTGCATGTTTGTGTAGTACAGTGCTTCTCAACCTATTTACCATTGTGGTCTGCATCCAATACTACCTGTATGGCCCTGTGGATGTCACATGGGCTGCAGCTGTGTGCTGAGTGGGCCGCAAGTGGCCTGCAGTTTGAGAACCACTAGTATAGTGTGAATTGCACAATGTGCATGTGGGCTACATGCTCCTTGGAGCTGTGTGCCCTGGTTAGCTGTGCATGTTGTCTGATTGGCAGTCACAAGGGACAGATGAACTCGCACTTTCCCTCTGTTCTCCCATCTTGCTAAAACAAGATGTCTGCCTAGCACCCCAGCCCCCTTCTACGGTTGGCAAGTGCATTGCATTCAGTTTTACTCAACTCATCTCAAAGCATCTAACAGAAATAAGAGCAGGCCAGCTGAGGGCTCCTGGTTGTGACCTGTCATTATAGAAGAACAGTGAAATTGAAAAGCAGCACATTTAAACTGGGATGAAGCAATGGTTTTCATAGCATAATTAACCTGTGGAACTCGATGCCACAAGATACTATTGAAGCAAAGAGCTTAATGGGATTTCAAAAGGGATGAGCTATTTATAGGGACAGTCAGAATATCCACAGTTATATTGACTAGGATAAAATGTGCAAGTGACCATCCTGCTTCAGGACAAAAGGCAATCACTAACTGCCTGGGGATAAGGGGGAAGTTTGGGAAGACATCTGTCAGTATGTAGTTGCATACTTGCCCATTATAGGGTCTTACCTCCTCCTCTAAACATCTGGTATTGGCCTTGGATGCTAGATGAATCATTGAGCTAATCCCTAGCAGTTGCTGTGCTCCCTGTTGGTCCATGCAGCTCTATAATTTACAATAGGCAGAGTCTGATCACCAGACATTTAAGAGCTGGGAATTTCTGTCAGGCTGGTAAAAGCCTGTTGGAGTTGTTGGGGTTATACCAGTGTTATGGGGAAAATTTATCCCTGGAACTCTTGGATGTAGCCAGTGGATCCCTAAGTAACCTAGTTAAATACCTGTGCTCACTGTGCCCACTCATACCCTCAAACACCTGTGCCAGACCTATCGTAACTCCAGTTACTGTGCTGTACTGAAGAGAGACACATACTCCTGCCACTTGCTCCCCGGAGAGATACACACAGACCAACTGTGACATAGCGGCCCTGCCGTGGGACTTTGATCATGTAGTGGTATGAGACTGGCACAAAGCTGTGTCCTTGACACATAATTAGCTCTTCTCTGGGCATCATTAACATTTCTCTGAAAAGTATCAGAGGGGTAGCCGTGGTAGTCTGAATCTGTAAAAAGCAACAGAGGGTCCTGTGGCACCTTTAAGACTAACAAAAGTATTGGAGCATAAGCTTTCGTGGGTGAATGCCCACTTCATCAGACGCCAGAAAAGACACTCTGGTATTTTCCCACTGCTTCATAAGCTTCAGAGGAGAGGAAATCTCCTCTCCTTGGCAGAACAGACCAGGGAGGGAAAGTTTTCTGATGCAGTTTAGCATTTAGTGAGGGGGAGCAAAGAAGCATGCGTTCCCTAGATTTCCCAGCATGCATTCCCTAGATTTCCCAGCATGCATTCCCTAGATTTCCCAGCATACAAGCCTGTGACCCAGCAATACAATGGATCCTTGCCGCTGACATCAAGGGCTGTGATTAAATGACAAAAGGTGAATTACATAAAAAGCACTTTCCTCCTCCCTGTGGGGCTCTCCCACTTTCTCCAATGCTTGATACCAAGGAATTTTTTGTATGTTCCTCCCCCCTTCCTAATTTTACTTTTAAAAGTGTGAGTCAGTTGTGGTGCATGTGAAAGCAAAACATCGAGAGCCCTGGCTAGAGGCAGGTACAATGTGGGCTGGTTCTCCTGGCTCTGCCCATGCTCCTCAGTCTGTCCAGGGAAAGGGGAGCACAAACACAGAGAACTTCTTAAAATCCTGGGGGAGCTGGAAGCTGGTTTAACAACGTTTTTCCCCCTTTGAGGCTGCCCCCTCCTCTGTTCCAGTCCTGGCAATCCCCCCAGCTCTGTCAGTGTGCCCGAGTCCTGGTATGCAGGCCCCCGCACCTGCTCTCCCAGCCCTGAGGAATCTCCGGGTAAATTCTGCCTCTGTGTGCAGGGCCGGCTCTACCATTTTTGTTGCCCCAAGCAAAAAAAAAAGCTGCTCAGATTGCCACTCAAACTGCCGAAGCAAGAAAAAAAAAGCCGCCCAAACTGTCCCACCCCAAGAATGGCCGGAATGTCGCCCCTTAGCATGTGCCGCCCCAGGCACGTGCTTCCTCCGCTGGTGCCTGGAGCCGGCCCTGTCTGTGTGTCCCTGGTAGCATCCATGATGTGCAATATTTAGATATTCAAAGAGGGGTGGGCTCTGCTGTGAGGCACTCACAGTTTATACTGTAGGCAAGTTTTGTGATGTAGGCATGTGTGTTGAAATGGGAATTTTAAAAATAATAATTTTATGACCCTATGTTTGTGCCTCTGTTTCCCCCATATGTTGCATGCCTACCCAGTGGGGGAAAACAGATTAAGCTTGCTCTCAGGGCAGACTTGGGCCTGGTCCACACTAACCCCCCACTTCGAACTAAGATACGCAACTTCAGCTACGTGAATAACGTAGCTGAAGTCGAAGTACCTTAGTTCGAACTTACTGCGGGTCCAGACGTGGCAGGCAGGCTCCCCCGTCGACTCCGCGTACTTCTCTCGCGGAGCAGGAGTACTGGCGTCGACGACGAGCACTTCCAGGATTGATTGCTTACCGCCGGACCCAGAGGTAAGTATAGACCTACCCTTGGAGACACAGATGTGTGTGTCACTTCCTTGTCTAGGTAGAATGAAGAGTCATTAAGGAACTAGTTGAAACCAACCAAGATCAACAAGGGGGCCAGAGAGACAATGCATGCGGCAATGACTCATGGATTTTCCCACCTCTCAGCAGGGAAACTGAGCAAAGAAAGACCCCAGTTTGAGAACAATAGACTGAGGTCTTGGGGGGGGGGGAAATAAGCGTTGGCTCCTGGAGAAAGCTGGTTGCTCTATCAGCTGGGAACTGACTAAGGAGTTCAGACAGAAAGAGAGACAGGTCTGGTCTACACTACATTGTTAGGTCAACCTTAGCTGCCTTGCATCGACCTAGCTATGGAAACATGTTCACTTAAATTCAGCTCCCTCCCTCTCCATGCTGATTTAGTAACACCACCTCCCCAAGCAGCACAGAGTCTAGTTAGGTCAACACAGTGTCAGTATAGACACTGCATTGCTTACATTGACTGTTAGTGGCATCCAGGAGCCATCCCACAATGCCCCACACTGGCAATACAATTGATACAAGTGCTCCTGGTGAGGATGCGCACAGCTGAGACAAGGAGCCAAGTGTGCGCACACAAGCGATTTAATAACTGTGGTGGCTGTATGCTGACATGAGTTAGGTTGACATAATTTTGTAGTCTAGACCTGGCCTGAGTCTTAAAATTGAGTTTTCTGCAGCTTTGCTGTGCTCTGGGCTGACCAGAACAGACTTTGCTGTAACCTTCATTTCTCTGTGCTAACCCGAAGATGTCCTGAGCTGTGTGGCGGGTGACTAATAAACCTGACCGTTTTGAAAACACTGCTTGAGTGTCACTGTGAATACTTGGTGAGGTGCATTAATGCTGAAGAGTACACAAGTCTCTTAGCAGGTGTCTAGCTCAGTGGAGCTCACAGTATGAGAAAGGAGTGCTGAAGCCAGAGGTTCAGTCTTAGGAGGCAGTGAGGCTGCATGGCCTGCCCTGAAGGAAGGGGCTGGCGCACTGTAGGGGTTCTCCAAGAGACTGTTCCAAAGCTGGGGGTGTAGGACCAATCCTGTGGATCTGTGACAGCATAGCGAAAAGGCTGTCACTTAGGCTTGTGACATATGGCCAAGACTGAAACCCAGTCACATTAGTGTGCTGTGATTTTGGATTGGATTTAGCAGTGAGTGACTCATCTTAATGAGGTTGTTGGGGACATTGGGCAAAGCCTAGAAGCCAGTCACTTCTGCCTTGGCTCTCAGGATCCCTTTATTGGATTCTCCCTGTAGAGCTTAAGGGCAGGTTTCCTAGTGATGGGCTCAAACAGCCCTTGGCACCCCAGCAGCCCTAGGAAGCTGCTTTGGAATTTCCATCTACTCCTCTAGTTACAGTGAGCCCCATAAGTCCAAGGTCCTTTGCAGCAGAAAGAACCTTGCCTGGTTGAGGCCCTTGAAAAAGGTGCCGCACTGGTTTGTGAGAGCCTTGCTCTGAATGGGGATGTGACCCTCCCAGCTATTGTAACGGCACCTCCCTAGGGTGAGCAGGACAATCGGGTAAAGGGGGAGAGACAGAGGCAGCATTTCCCAAGCTTTCTATAGCCTTTCCCTCCCACCTGGCTAGGGGAACCGCAGTGGGAGATTGGCTTCCTCCTCAGATGTTTTCACAACCTAACAAAACAGGCTTGGTGACCATGCTGAAAACTCAGTCACCACTGAGGCAGCGGGGAGAAAATGGCTCGATGAACAGGGAGTGAGGGGAAGGTGAGTGGCAGCAATTTTCTGGCGGTGTGTCCTGCGTATGGATTCAGGCTCTGTTTCTTGTTCTCTTGCTAATTCTCTCTCTGCTTTCCTTCCCCATGCAGCCCACCAAGAGTCTTTGAACACCAATCAATTGTTTTTTCTATTCAACAGTTAGACAGTGCTGCTGAACCCCCATCTAGACAGAGCTGAGCCTCCAATTTAGCTGGTGCTGTCCCCAATCAATACGCCAATCTTTAGCTGGCTCTCTGTTTTTCTAAGTATGTATCCAGTATTCACGACAGCAGGAGCCGAGTGAGAGGAGCCTCGCCCAGAGAAAGGTGACCCCCATGCTGATTACTTCTTAAATTCTGGTGGAGCTGGAAACTGGCCTAGTAATTCCCCCCCCCCCTTTGAGGCACGGCTGCGTTTTGGGATGGGGGGAGGGGAAGAGGAGGGTGAATGTGATACAATAAATCAGCTGACAGATTCAGGGCCAAGCTGGAGAATTTCATTAAATCCTATCTTGAGGTGCTTTTCCCACTGCAGCATCCTTCAGTGTGACACACACAGCACCAGGGGTGCTGAGCTGCCCTCCCACAGGGTAAGAGCATGGACTGGTCATGGAAGGTGGGCACGCTGCATTCTGTGGATAGCATTGCTATTGGCTGGAGGTTTCAAGCTGGACTGGAGGGGCCCAGGGCACCCGCAGTTCCATCCAGTGACCTAGGGAATTGAAAAACATTGGTCCAGGGCAGGGGTAGGCAACTATGGCCCGCATGCTGATTTTCATTGGCACTCGCACTGCCCGGGTCCTGGCCACCGGTCCGGGGGGCTCAGCATTTTAATTAAATTTTAAATGAAGCTTCTTAAACATTTTAAAAACCTTATTTACTTCACATACAACAATAGTTTAGTTAGATATTATAGACTTATAGAAAGAGACCTTCTAAAAATGTTAAAATGTATTACTGGCACGCGAAACCTTAAATTAGAGTGAATAAATGAAGACTCGGCTCACCACTTCTGAAAGGTTGCCGACCCCTAGTCTAGGGCTTAGGTCATCAGACTGGATCAGCTCAAATATTAGAGGAAGGTTTGGGAGGGGGAACCCCATTGGGCGGTGGCCTATGACCGGTGTGTGGTACTGCACGTAAGCAGCGAAGTCCAATTAAAAGATCAGATTCCATAGTGATGGCTCTGGTGTAAGTACCCTCTAGTCACTTTTCTGTCAGTTCAGGCCACCAGGTTTGCTGTTGTGATACCCCTGCTTCCTGCCATATCCCCTGGACTGAATCTGAGCACATGAACCTCTTCTTTGGCACCTTGGACCCTCCCAGACCTTTGGGCTGAGATATGTCCTAGTGACCCGTCCTAATCAGTTTGGTTACAGTGCAGTGGGACTCAGACATGGGAAAGGGGGACAGATGTGATAAGGAAAGGTATCTTGACTGTGAAGTGTGTGATGCCCTCTAGTGGTGCATTTGTATACAGAAAACCATCTTAATTCTGGGCACAGGAATGTTTGGAGCTCTGAACCCACTCTTCCTTCCTACCTGCAGCCTAAGGAACCACTGTCATCATCACATGAAATGTCCCTGTATTTCTTACCTCTGATGTTCAAGGGTTTTAAGGAGCCTTCCCCATTGCTTCCCCCCCTTCCTGCCCCCCAAAGGGGCTCCATATCCAAAGCCCTTTCAGGAGAGTGGGGCTTCCCTGATTAGCATTTCAGAGAGAGGAAATAACAGCAAAATAAACAGATTGCCAGAAACACCAAGAACCCATTTTTAAAAAGCTTTTATTGCATGTTCTCTCCAGCCCTCGTTGCCTCCCCCATGAAACAGAAGGCATGTCCTGAGCCGAGGAGGACGTCTCCCTGCCTGGCCAGTCATGTGTGCTCTGCAGCAGAGTTGAGTGGAACCCTAGAAACTACTCAGCCTGACATTTGAGGGTGTAACACGAGGTGGCATCAGCAACAGGAGCTTTGAGCACAAGGATGGACCCGCCTTGCCCCTGGCTTGTCACTCTGCACTCAGTGCCCTATAACCCTGTGCACAGCTGTAACAGCATCTTCCTCACCGCACCGTATTGCAGCCAGAGGAGACTCCATTTCTAGCACTGGTCCTCAGGCTGTGGGCTATGGGGCTGCTTTTGTACCAATGCCGAAGCATTTTCTGCAAGGTGAAGCCTAGGCAGGACTTGGTTTCATGGTTTCTCTTGCCGTTCTGCTGTTTGCTTGGTGTCTTTTTGATGAGTGTTCCTTTGGTATGAGTTCAACCCCGACTCAGTGTGTGTGCGTGGTGCCCAAACTGTAAGGGACAGAGCCAACTGCAAAGTGGCCTGGAGAGGTCACAGTAATGAGGGCTGCAGGCACTAAAGAGAACTGGAGAGGAAGTAGCAGGTACAGGGCATGGAGGCCCAGCTAAGGAGCTTGTATGAGGAGTCCTTAACATATATGAGCAAGTTGATTTTCACCATGTCTCGTTATAGAATCCTAAAATAGAGATCTCTGATGCTACAGGCAAAACGCAAGGGGGGTGTCAGAGAGATGCTCTCCTTAAAAATGGTGGTTGTGCTATCCTTGTCCATTCTTCCCCACACCAGCTTTACAAATACAGGCAGAAAAGTTTTCTCACAGGTGTCACCAGCCAAACAGCTGAGGCGGCTGTAATAAAATGGCTCCATGGCAGAGTGTCTGAGCTATTTTTGAAGTAAGCTAAGTGCTGTCTCTTGCCCTCCTTCCACTAGCAGGCTAAACTAAACCCGAAGGCTCTTGGGAACAAAGCGCCAGAATGGCTGCTGCTCCCAGAACCTTTATTCATTGCAGGTGTTCCTGCTGGTGACAGTACCAGTGTCTAGGGCAGCTTGCCTGTGTTCCCATGGGCATGAAGCTGAGAAATGTGCCTATGCATGTTAGGGCCAGAGATCACAGAGAAGGGCTTCTTGGGCTCCTTGTGTGATTGTTACCCACACGGGCAGCAACGAGCCGTATACATTAGCATGCGAAGACTTTTAAACTCAAACTTCCCAATGCACTTTTTTCCTTATTTGCTGTCCAAATGTTCAAATTTAGTTTCCAACAAATATTGACCCTTAAATATATCATCCAGACCTGAGATGAGCTCCAGCATGGGGCAACCCCTCTGCTTGGATCTCAACTGCCTGGTAGTGTCGGTTATTCCTGGGGTAAATGGGTGTAAGATGCTACTGTTCTGGTTTGGTAACTTTTTACACTCATTCTGCACAGGGGTTAAATAAACACACAAAGTACAGGATGGTAGCAAATCAGGCCTAAGTCAGCACGGAACCTTGACCATGCAATCCTGCTAGCCACTCAGTGGGCATCAACCCTCTCCTCCCAACTGCTTCTAGTCCTTACCCTGCGATCAGGACTGAGCCGACTGGACTTTGCAACTGGGAAGGGCTTTCCGTTCCCTTCACCCTTTCAGTCCGCACACTCACTGCACAATGACACATGCCTCCCTTCTCCCACCTGTCACCCCCACTCAAGCCACACCCAGAAAACATTCCTTAACATCTGAGAATATTGATTTGTAAAACACGGATTGGTTACCTTAGTGCCAATTCAGAAGCTAAAACTAACCCTTCTGAATGGCCTGTCAGGGTATGCTCTTACCATATCTGTGTGATGTTGAGGTGTCAGTGCACACACTTGCCTGCCTGATGATGGTGGTTGTGTGTACAGCTGACTGTACCTGAGGCCCCATTGTGCTTGGTTCTGTACAGAGTTAGAGAGAGGACGCAGTCCCTGTCTCATAAGTTAATATTTATTAGACATGTATTGAGGTGGTGCCTGGAGACCAGCCAGATCAGAGGCCCATTGTGCTGGGTGCCACTCCAACATGGTAAATGATGGTCCCAGCCCCAAAGAGCTTACCGGACGAGCCCTAACAGCAGGGTGAGAGACACAGGCTGGGGTGGGAGGTGGGGAACGCTGGGGAGCAGGTGGTTGCAGACTGCAGGCTCAGTGAGTTGCGCTAGGATGCTAACTGGTGGAGTGGGGTGCACAAGAGGGGGTGGTTTCTTATGGTGGAAGAGACCAAGGCATGTTTGCATTGTGAGGGGCAGGTGATCGGGGTTAGAAGAGGAAAGCTGGGAAGATGTCTATGACTGGGACAGGGCAGGGGAGGTTGCATCAGATTTTGTAGATTTTTTCCAAAGAGTTTATAAAGGACAAAAACAAGCAGAAGGTTTGGGAACAGTACAGCAAATGGGCTGGAGAATTTCAGGCATGCAGCTTGCTAGTTCCACTTCCGAACAGCAGATTCTGGGTTCTCTCCGCTCTAAATGTATGGGTGTATTGCCTTGCCCTGGCCTATTCTCCTCTGTGTACCTTTGTCTCTAGGCATTTGAACCTTTACCTGCCCCTGTGCAGTGCCAGGCGAGGCTTGGGAGTACCCAGGTGTGGTGTTGGGAGGAGCGGGCACTGCTGCCTCTGTGTGGTTGGGTGGGTAAGGGAATTTCCTGTCTCCCAGGCTTTCAGTTGCATTTTGAGCCTGACATTCTGCTGTGCTGACATCTCCCTCCTTCGCCCCCCAGTGGGAAATGAGGAAGCTGTGATTAACCTAATGAGTGGTTAATTAATGAGCGGGCTGGTTGTACAGTAGAACCTCAGAGTTACAAATACCTCGGGAATGGAGGTTGTTTGTAACTCTGAATAGAACATTATGGTTGTTCTTTCAAAAGTTTACAGGCTGCTGAACGTTGACTTATTACAGCTCTGAAACTTTACTATGCAGAAGAAAAATGCTACATGTAACCATCTCAGTGTAAATGAAATAAGCACAGAAATGGTTTCCTTACCTTGTCAAATCTTTTTTTAAACTTTCCCTTTATTTTTTTAGTAGTTTTACATTTAACACAGCACTGTACTGTGCTGCGTACTTCCGATTCCAAATGAGGTGTGTGGTTGACAGGTCAGTTTGTAACTTTGCGGTTCTACTGTGTAGTGGAAGTGTGCTGACCTTGCTGAATAATGGCAGGGTAACAGCCTGTCAGGTACAGGGCACGTGGGTGCACTGATTTATGGCTTTAACCCTTCCATTGCCTCTTTGGCGTGGTTTCTCCTGGCTCCACTCACTTGGCTGCTTTTGCCTTAGTATTCACTGTTTATGCTGACCTCTGCAGTTCTCCAGGGCTGGTGTGTGGTCATTGGTGCACCTCCTGAGACTGCTCGGCCTGCTGGGAAAGTGATTGTTGGGTCCCATGGGCACATTGGTGAGGCTTCTCATTTACTCCTTTCCCAAAGGGCCCATGATGGAAAACATCAAGGCAGCAACTTTGCAGTAGCTGTTTGAGTTAATGTCCTTGTCCTGCCTGAGGGTGTGTGCACATGCTCAATGTATGGATGAGGAAACACGCCCAGTACTGCACTGGTTGTGTGTTTGCAAACGTATTTTTGATGATTATCATTACGGTAGTGCGCAAGGACCAACCAAGAATGGGGCCCCATTGTGCTAGGCCTTGTACAAACACAAAGTAGCAGATGGTCCCTGTCCCAAGAAGCTTACAGTCTATATAGCCCAGACACAGGATGGGAGAAGGGATGTGACACATAAGAGAGGGAGCACTGTGGCAGCACCAAATGGTGTGTTAGTGCCAGTATTTTTTAATGTAATTTAATTTATGTATTGAGATGTGTTTAGTTAGAAGGAGAGCAGCTAAATGGAAAGAAAAGTGAAGGTGGGGGGACACTGAAGGGAATGGGAGATGGTGAAGGGGACAGGGCAGAGGAGAAGAGGTGAAAGAGACAGGTTTGGAGTGAATCTGAAGTGAAGAGACTACTGCAATGGAGGGGAAGGGTTGGAGCAGACAGCCAATCAGCACAGGGCAGAGACAGTCTAGTCCAGTAAAAACTCTACAAAGTTCTCTGGATGTGCGAAGGTCCCTGCTTTGATGGGCTGCAGTCTCTGGCTCACTTCTCCCAGTAGTTCTTCCCCCAGGCCACAAAGGAGACACCACCTGTGCTAGTGTGTAGAACTGAGTTGTCTGCTCTCTTTTACCCCCACTCCAACAGGCAGACTGGCCCATGGATCAGATAAGTTAGTAAGTGCAGAGCAGCCTGGAACGCTGTTTGATGCCTTCATTCGGAGGTGTGAAATGCTGCATGAAATGTGCAAATAGAAGAGGCCCGTGGGGGGCCTCCTCTTCCAGCCATGCATCTTAATCTGCTGCTGCTTTGCACTGCAGCTGGGAGGAGCGAACACTTGCTAGCCAGATCTCTCCCATTCCCTCTGCCTGAGAAGATATCAGGGTTAGTTCAGACCTATGAGAAGCTTCCTGTCCTTTGCTGTGGCTCTGGGAGCTTTCATCAGGGCATGAGGAGTGAAGCTCTTTGAATGTTTGAAGGCCCATGAAAGAGGCAGATTTAGCAAGTCCTTTCTGAGAGATGAATAGCTGGCAACATCTTTCCCTGACTGTACAAAGTTTCAATGTCAGATCAAAATCAATCTGGATTTTGAACCATCAAAATGTGTCCCCAAAGAAAGGAGCATTTCTGGGATAATGGGGATCATCATTTTCACTCCCTGGGCTCCAAGGGACCTGTATTCCTTTCATGTTGGTTGTAAAGACCTGTGAGGAAGATGGCCCTTTGGGACATGGCTCACTAGTAACGATTGGAAAGAGTCTCTGTAGCGGGACTGCTACTTTGAGGATTAGGTCCCACTGTAACTGATGGATCAATTATTTATTCTCCTCCCTTCCCCACCCCGACATTTTTTAGGAAATAGGGTTGGAAAGGTTGTTTCAGTGAGGTCTAAGCACCTCACTCACCAGCACCAGCTGGGTCACGTTTCTGGGAGGGGACCAAACTCCCAAACAAATACATTCCATGGGGATAATGGCCTGTTTCTAAACCATAACCAGGTAAAAACAGCTTGTTCCCACCTCCTATGGAATTCTGCCCTGTTCTGGTGCCAGGATGCAGCCCTGTTTACTGGGTTTTCTGTTGGAGGACATGGAATCGGTCACACACTGTGGCTGTAACACTCCTCGTCAGAGCCTGCATTTCACCTTTAGCCTGCCTGGCCTTCCTTTGGTGGTGATTTCTGCTGTTGCTTGCTAACTGGCAGGGCTGTCTGAAGGCTGCCTAGTCACCACTAGCACATATGTTGTTTTATTGTGTACTTAAATCCATATTGAATTCAGGCAGTAGAATTCTCTGGCCTGTGTTCTGCAGAAGGTGCCTTCTGGCCTGAAAACCGATGAATGGAACAGTGCTGGGAAGGAGGCGGTGCCATGGAGCACACTGAACTAATGATCTGGTTTGTCACTGCTCAAGTCTTGGGCTTAAACCTTGACAGGAGTGAAATGAGTTGGCTAGTTCTGACCTTAGCTCTTGTGTGCATATCCTAGAACCGTCCCAATTGGCCCAGTCTGCTTCCTAGTTGTTCTTGACTGAAACAACAGGGGATTAAATAGACAAGCACTGAAGTTAAGTGGCAAAGCTGTGCCTGGAAGGAGTCAAACAGGGGAGTAGGACATAATTGAGGTGGGTGGGCAGAGTTTGGGAGTTCAAGATTGCAATGTCAGATGTGCTGCAGGTTGGGGTGGAGGGGCATTGGCAGAGCTGTGTGTTTGGGGACCTCAGGGCTAGAATAGCAAGGGGGCTGTAGGTCAGGATTGACAGGGCATCACCAGAGGTTTGGTGGGGTGTTGAGGGATGGAATAGCAAAGGGAGCTGCAAGTTTGGACTGAGGGGCAGCAGCAGAGTGGCGGGGTGCAGAGTAGAAGCCATGCGGGACTGAACTAGGATAGCAGGGTTGCTGCAGGGTAGGATTGAGATGTGTCGATAGAGCTGAATTGGGCCCAGGACTGGAACAGAAGAGTGCTCCAGGATGGGTTGGGGGGCAATATAGGAGCTATGGGGTTCTCACCACAGCAATGTGTCCTTCAGTGTTGTGAGCACTAAACTACACCCGGAATTTGGTTGTGGGGGAGTGTCTCGTTGCAACACTGAATGTTGGGCTGGAGCATTTCAGCAGAGAGGCCCCTACATTATCTCCAGGTAGTTCTTGAGCTGCCTGCAAAATAAGTTTGCTCGGATCCCCTGTCCACCTCTCTGGGAAGTCACTAGCTATGGTTCAAAGTTTTCTTATCATGATTATTATTCCTTCTGGTCTGGCATCTGTTCAAGTGACAGCAGCCAGGGAGAGTGAAGGGATTGGAGCAAATTTCTCATAAAAAGTAGCTAAGTTGATGAAACCATTATGGTGCCTGCATTCTGCATTTAATCATTCTGACACATCAGTAGGGGAGGTGTGTGTGCATGTGCGTGCGCACACACGTACACTGAGCTTCCCTTCAGGCAGTCTGGTCCATCCCCTCACTTTTCTATTGTTGCCTCTCCCTCCCTCCTTTTACACACACACATGTGCACGCCCCTACCAGTCTCAGGTCCCTGCATTTAATCTCATCCACAGACCTGTCTTATGCTACTCACTAGTGCAGTTGCTAACATTTAATAATAAGGCCACGCCTGCTGGCTTTCAATCTTCATAACAGAGCAGGACACCCTTATCTGGCAGCCTGACAGCAGGGAGAGAAGTACCTGACAAATTCTTATTGCTGCCACAGTTATCACTTTGCAGAGGCTGCTCCAGCACCCACCCTGATTCACCTTGCTTCTTTCTGGCATGGTACCTGGCAGCTGGTCCATTTTGAGCCTGGCTGTGTTCCTGTGACATCATGCCAGCGTGGGAAGAAAAGGGCAGTGTTTGCATATTGCATGTGGCTAGTGGATGTGCAGGCTTATTTGCAGCACTGTATTCAGGAAGAATAAAACAACCCTGGAAGCGTTGGACTAACCCTGACCCCAGGCTCTTGGCCTGCCCCGGTCTGACTGGCTGTCCTCAGCCCAATGCGTGCAGTAGCAGTGTAGGCATGCAGGCAACATTGGCAAAGGTATAAACAGTCATGACAATTTTCTCTTCTAGAGCACCTTCCATTCCAGGCTAGTGCTTAGATACTATAGTGGGTAAGATCTCAAAGCATTGTAACAGCTGTGAATTATGCCACGCCAGCTTTCCTCTGAGGTAGGGAACGTTGCTCCTTTTACAGAGGCACAGATTGAGTTAGTGACTGAGCTAGGAGTAGAAACCAAGGCCCAGTTTTAAAAAGTATTTAACAGTTGCTGAGTTTGGCATTGCAGTGCCTAACTGATTTAGGAGCCCAAATCTCATTTTCAAAAGGGATTTAGGCATGTAGCCTAAATCCCATCAACAGTCAATAGCATTTTGGCTCCTAAGTGCTTAAATCCCTTTTGAAAATGAGATTTAGGCTCCAAAATCAGTTAGTTGTTGCAACGCTGAGCATAGCAAAGTTTAAATACCTTCAGAAATATGGGCCCAAGAGTCCTAACTGCTATTCCTTTGTTGTAAGGACTAGACCACGTCCCCTGCCAGTGCGAATGCAGGCTGGGTTAACACTTAACACTAAGAGCCACGTGGCTGGCATTTCACCAGCACTTTCATCTTTAAGTAATTTGTTTTGTGTGTAAGGTGAGTGCTCTGTCCAAGAATGTGTGGCTGTCTGATACAAAGGAAAAGAGTAGTTCCCATGTAGATCTAAATTCCTGAAGATACAAGACAGTACTAGGCTGTCCAAGAGAAAATGCTTATTTCAGGGGCAGAGCATCTCCCCCAGCTTGTATTGTGTGCTTTCTGCCACAAGGGAAAGTGTGACCGGGGACAGAGTTGTTGGATGCTGTGCGTGCACATATGTGCATGGGAAGGCAATTATATTCCCGTTCTCCGGGGAACGCACAGAGGGAAGAGTCCCACCATCCAGGAGCAGAGCAGCAGGTCCAGTCTGTGTGGAGACACACAGGAAGCGTAGTTCTGCTGTATATATGGGGGAGGGTGAATAACCAGTCTTAGGCCATGTCTATTCCAGACACAGCTATACCAATGCAGCTGTGCTGCTGAGCGATCACTCCCGCTCTATGCCAGTGGGAGAGGGCAGAGCAGTTTGGGGACAAAGGGGCGAGCCCAGGAATAAAGGGAGGAGAAACCTAGTGTGTTAGACGTTCAATCTGTTACCTGCTTTCATTAAAAATCAGTGGTGCATTCTCATGCTTCCACTCCCTCTCTGACAGCCAGGCTCCTGCACTGGCTGTGGGGCAGGATCAGAAACCAGGCATCATTCTCATTATCAGCCTATCCTTTCTGCTGCTTCCCCCCCGTCCCCCATAAACTAACCAGCTCATCTCCAGCCCCATCAGAACTAAGATTTACAGACAGGCCCTGCCGATTGCCTGTCTCTTCCTTCTCTCAGCTTTATTCCTGCCATCTATCATGCCCGGCTCCCGCTTCACATCCACTGGGACATTTCATCAGGCAAAATTTCAACCTTGGCAGCCCTGGCTTCGGTGGAGGGAAAACGTGAGCAGTAATATTAAAATAATGGAAAGGCAGCAGGGTGGGGAGGATGGTGCAGGGACATGGAAGGTCAGACCTGGCCCAGAACAGGGATTGGCAGAACAGACAAAGTGCTAGGGACAAGCACAAAGCTGGGTTCTGCCTCCACCTACTTGGAGGTATGTGTCACTCCCAGCCCATGCTCCTCCCTCCTCATGTTTACTGGGGTGACATGCCCCTGTGCAGAGTGCCAGAACAAGGCCTAGGCACCACTCAAGTCCCACCTAAGCACGTAGGGCCTTGTGTTGAATTTAAAGTGCCCTACCTCACTTCTTTAAACCCCTTTGTATGATGCCCCCACCTGCCACTTAGCTTTTAAATGCCAGTCTCTCCTCTGGCATGGTCAGCTTGCCCTGCTGCGTCTGGCTACTCCACATTGTAATCTCTTTGGGGCGGAGATGTTATGTTCCTGCATGTGTATAAAGCACCAGCTCCCCCATGGTACTCTGTAAAGAGACTGTGATATTGGTGTGAACAACTTCTAGGAAAAACTCTGCTGCAGCTGGGTAGCATGGGGAGGAAGTTCAGCCTGGTGGGGCTTTATAAAGGGTGCAGTCATTAAGATAAAGCTGGGTCCCTTTGCTTGCTTTGACCTCACTGAGGGTTCTGGCACCCAAGCAGGGAGAGTCCTATTTTGATCAGGTAGAAAATACAGTGAATTTGGGTTAAGTAAATAAATTCCTGCTTTGTTCAAACCCCAGTGCCCTTTAAATAAGGGGAAACAACGATTCTCCAGCTGCTAAGAGGATGACGCCAGAATGACACATGGTCCATTCTCTCTCGGGGGTGTGCATTGGTGGTCCCTACTTCCTAGTCTTGGAACAATTGCCAATTCAAAGTACATGGCCCCATCATTTTGCTCAGATAATTTTGAGTCTCCTCTCTTTCTCTCTTGGGACATCTAATTTTTGCTTTTAATAAATAAATCAAAGCTCCCATTGCCATGACTGACTCCCTCCCACCCCCGCCCCTCTGCCATGCCCTGCTTCGCTCTCTGGGGTAAGCTGAGTGCCTAGACAGACACATACCCTCAGCTAGGTCTATTCCTTTGTGAAGTGGGGTGAGAGCTGATCAGCTGTCCTAAACGTTCAAAGTCCTGGCCCATGCCCCCCTATAGCAAGACCAACGCTGAGCAAAAGGCACCAGCTGTTGTCAGCTGAAGCTCTAGCTTCCCTCCCAGGCAAATCTTTGTGTGTCCCATAGCTGTGAGAGCGCATTGTTCTAAGGCAGTGCCAGCAGCCTGGCTAGGCCTGCAGGTGCCTTCAGATTGGGACTCCCTACCCAACCCATCAGACCTGCTCTGACAGTCTCCTTTGCTGAGGGCTGTGACCCTTTGTTAGTTTGTAGAGGCATTGGAAGGTAAGAGACAAAAGCTCTACCTGGAGGCAGGAGGGAGAAGGAAATGATGATCAGATGGAGCGCTGGCATGACTTTGCTCACTGGAATACAGTGCACAAAGGAGCAGCCTTCCCAATCATCCTTGGGCCTGTGGGCCTGGGTGAGCACCCAGTGCACACATGATTAAGGATGATGCTGATTGGCAGCTGCTGCTCACAGGAGCCTGAGACTTTCCTGTCCCTCAGCCGTCTTTCCTACTGAACATTATTAATGTAACAGGCACTTTGTATTTCTGGAAGAGTGCGGAGAGAGAGTCACTCACATGGAACCTCGCTTTAAAAGTATTTAGATGGACAGCTGTCACGTAAACATATCGGAGTCTTCCAAACCCACAGGTCACAGTGACATGCTGCTCTTGCATGAGAGAGAAAGGGAAGGCAGCAGGCTGGGTGCTGGCCTGAAGGAGCTGATTGGGCAGAGCACTAAGAAGGGTTTCACATACTGAATCCGGGGTGAAACAAATGGCTAGATGTTCCCCGAGAGGATGGGCCCTTTGGGAAAGCACAAGTCCATGGCAGACCTGGGGCAGACCTCAGTATGCAGCATGCTTGTCTGTGCAGTGTACCAGAAAAGGGGGTGGAGCTGTACTGTACTGGAGCATGTAGCATCCCTGAACAATACCCTTGTTGGAGATCCCTGTATACGCCTTACATGGCTCTGTGGATGGGGTCATAGATTGTGCAGGGAGGCCCGTGGATGCTGTGGTGAGGAGGGCCATAAGTACCTAAATAGCCAAGCCATACCAGGGTATGCAGCATACCTGTTTGTATGTTGTACCTCCATTATACAATATCTGTATGTGCAGGGCATTTGTCTGTGTGACTCGCCTGGCTTGGCAGTGCTTTTCGGGTGCCTGGGCAGCCTGTGGGGAGCCAGGCCAGGCTTACCTGGGGTGGTACATGCTGTAAGAGCTCCCTCCATAGATGAGTGCCCCTGTAGAACATGCAGTGCCAGGATTGCCTCCTGCGAGTCACGACTTAGTCTCCAGAGAAGTTTTCAGAAATGGTTTCAGTCCCATTCTCTCTCTGCATGCCACGGTCTGAAATGGTTCCTGAGCTCTGGGTCCTAGCCTGGGTGCCCTTGTAGTGTAGCCAGGATTTAAATTCAGCTGGACCTCTCCTCTCCAGTAAATATTTTCAAACCCATGGGGAGCCCTGGTACGCCTTGCAGAGCTGAAGCCCCATGCCCCAGTGCCAACCCCCTGCCAGGCTAAAGCTCAGAGCCTTGGTGCTGCCTCCCCCACTGGGCTTAAGCCATGAGCCCCAGTGCTGCCGCCACACACCCTCTCTCTCTCCCCTCCCTTCCCCCCGGGACTGGAGCCTGGAGCCCAAGCTGCCCAGTGGCTGAAGCCCCGAGCCCCCAACCCCCACAATGGGCCCTGGAGTTTTTATAGCATGTTGGGGGCGGGAAATCATTTAAGAATTTAAGCCCTGAGTGTAGCGGAGGCCTCAGGGATACTGAGGGAGTTCCATTCCTCCTGAAAGTATTGATCTATTCCTTGCTCTGGCCCACGTCAACTGAGTGCTGGAAGGAGCTCTAACTCCTCATGAAAAGCTGCTGTGGACACTGTGCTGTCTAGAGGTACATCTGCACAGCAAGCAGAAACCTGCAGCAGTTGGAGCCTGGGTCTACAGACCAGTTCACGGGGCTCACGCTACCGTGCTTAAAAATAGCTGGCCAGATATTCAGGCTCAGGCTGGTAGGGTTCGGCACCTGAGCTCCAGCTTGAGCCCAAATATTTACACAGCTATTTTTAGCACCATAGTCTGAGTCTGTAGACCTGGACTCTGAGACTCGCTGCTGCAGGTCTCTGCTCCGTGTGCTGACGTACCTAGGTAATGCAGGAACTTAGGTGGAGCAGCAAAGTGCAGAGCCCAACTCAGTGGAAGCCTTTTAGGGCCTGTCTACACTAGCTAAAAGTGTTGCAATAGCCTGTTGGTTGGAGCACCTTGATCTTGCAGTGAGGAGTCTGGTGGCACCTTAAAGACTAACAGATTTATTTGGGCATAAGCTTTCATGAGTAAACCCCCCCCACCTTCTCGTTGTTTTTGTGGATACAGACTAACACGGCTACCCCTTTGATACTTGATCTTGCAGTGCTGGTAGATGTAGGCATGGTCCAGTTCCTTTAGGGATGCAGGGAGGGAGCAGGCCGTTGAGTGCAGAGGGTGAGAATGAGTGCATGAAGTGGGGTTGGAGAAGGCTCCTTGAGCCCTTCCCCTCCCGTCACTCATGCAAGGGCCAGGCAAACTGGCAAATCCGCAACAGACTGGGATCTGGAATGCAGATATGTGAGCCCTCTCACCCTGCCTCATGCTCGTGGCTTTGCTGAGTTGCAGTCCATGCCATCTGCTTGTGACTCATCCATTTCCTCCGAAGAATATAATGCACTCTGGGCTTCGTGATGTGGATCAATACCAGAGGCTGTAAAGTTTTCAAAGATTTGTTAGGTTGCGTGAGTTCAAGGTGTGTGCTTTCCCCAGGCTCGGTAAACGATAGTGCCTCATTGTGACCATCATGTCAAATCTCATATGCAGGGCTCAGGTGGCCAACACTTAAGGGGGCTCTGCTCCCCTTCCCTTCTCTGCTGCCTTCTTCCTGTGTATTTTAAACTAGCAGTTTTAATGAGATGGGCAGCGTCCGCTCAGGTGCCCCAAATCTGAGCAAACACTGTCACCAGTCAGTCACTCTTATGCATCTTTTTAATAAACTCCCACATAGCTGGAGGGGCTGACAAGCCTGCAGGGCAAGGGAATGCCTGTGAATCTGTGCCTGAAAGTCCTGGCTTTTAGGGCTCTCCCATGGGGGTGTGTGATGTCAATATCAGCTGTGCTGCCCTACCTAGACTCTGTGGGACTGAATGAGAGAGCCTGGGAATCCTCAGCTAGGACCTCCTGGCTTTGAGGATATATCTAAGCCCAGGGTTAGTGGGACTTGAGTGAGTTAACCTGTGTCAGGGAGCCCTGGGCTTGAGCAACTACATTGTATTTTAATTCTAGATTAATCATTTTCAGACTTGTGCTTGAACCTAGAGCTCTGGTGTCCACACTGCAGTGCACAGGAGGCTCTCTGACTGCGTACTTGCAGATTGGTGATCAGAACAGATGGGTTAGCACAGACCTGAGCTGCTGCCATTTGCAAAGTGGGGGTCACTTCTGTTTTCAATAGAGTGGATTGCAGATTGTTGGGATGGAGAGGACTAAAGAAGTTGTCCCATGGAATTGTGGGATACTTCCAGCTGACTCCCGGGATCTAAGTCAAGCAGGGCTGCATCTACACTGCAAAGCAATAGGGCTTGGACCCTGGCTCCCAGCTTAACTCGAGCTCGGACCCCCCCAGCCCTGCAGGGTCCAGGGACCCTGGGTTAGCGCAATTGAAGTGTAGGCGCAAGGGGGGTTAGGCTTGAGCCCGGGCTCAGGCACAGGCTTACGTTGCAGTTGTAGACATAGGCCTGATCTACACTACAGACCTATATCAGTGTAACTACATTGCTCAGGGGTGTGAAAAATCCATACCCCTGAGCAGCATAGGCTGACCTTACCGCCCTGCGTAGACAGCTCTGTGTCGGTGGGAGAGCTTTTCCTGCCACCATAGCTACCGCCTCTCCAGAAGGTGGATTAAATAACGCCGACTGGGGAGCTCTATCCCAAAAGGCATAGAGTGTCTTCATTGAAGTGCTACAGTGGTGCAGCTGTGCTGCTGCAACACCATAAGTGTAAATCAGCTATTTAAAACCATTTCTGTGTGCATTGCAGTGCTGGTGAAAGGCGCTGGAGCGGGCCAGCCCAGGAAACTGGAGTCCTCTAGTTATCCCCAGAACAGGCACAAAGTTTCACCAACAGCACTCCCTGTCCGTGTGCTTCAGGCCTGCCCGGGAGGGAACAGTCTTCAGACGCCCAGGCATTGGCACCTCTGCTCAGATTGCCAGCGGGGGAGGGGAGGAGGGCATTTAGAGCTGATGGCAATGGTGGGTTTGCATTGTGCACATCTAGGGTGACCAGATAGCAAGTGTGTAAAATCGGAACGGGGGTGAAGGGTAATAAGCATCTATATAAGAAAAAGCCCCAAATATTGGGACTGTCCCTATAAAATTGGGACATCTGGTGACTACAGTGGTGTTAACGGGCCCCTTCACTTTGCTTGGGCCCTTGGAATATGCACTAGCTACTTATGCTAAACTGTCTGTTCATCTTGTGTTTAGCTGTGACAGTCTAAGTACATTTCCCAGACTTGAGGAAGAGCTCTGTGTCAGCTCAAAAGCTGGTCTCTCTCTCGCCACCAGGATTGGGTCCAGTAAAAGATGTGACCTCCCCCACCTTGTCTCTAAAATATCCTGGGACCCATACGGCTACAACAACGCTGCATACAACACTAGGGACTGGACATTTTTCCCATTAGGCCAGCGAGTAGCCCTGAGATGGGAACAGCTGGGGTTCACTGCTGTTCAAGTTTGGCCTAATACTCCCTGTATGAGGTCACAAGCCCAGCCCTGAAAGCTTCTTCTCTGCTCCAGGGCTGTGCCTGCCCTTGGAGCCCTCACCCTAGTCCTGTGAGGAGCTACCTGATTTCCGGTCTTCACCTTGGCGTGCCAGGGGGTCCCCAGGCCAGAGTGCACATAGAGAAGCTGCTTTCTATACACTGCTTCCCTCTTCCTGGTGCCGCTGCTGCAGCAGCTCTCTGCTCCCGCCTGCTGTTTGGGGCTGGAAGTCAGCAACCCCACTCTGCACCTTTTCTAACTTCATCTGGGTAATATTTTAATAAATCATTGTGGACAGTGCTGGGCCCATACATCACTCGCCCGGCCCCCTGAAGGCTTTCAGGTCGGTGATGGATACATTGCAAGCGTGGGAGTTGGCTGAAATTGTATCCATCCAGCCAATCTCCCTCTCCCATCCTAGGGAGACTGATAGGAAGCTGGCGAGAGATCCCTCTACCTGATATTTGACAACATAGTCATCTCTGGGACAACAGGGCCTAATGAAACTAGATTACATGGTTTTACTTTGACAGATCATTTTGAAAAATGTGGCGATTTCATTCTGTTTCTCTTATTTATCATTATTGTGGCGCTGCCTGTGTGGACGATGGAGCAGGGAGCAGTAATTCTGTACAGCTCAACTGAATCTCAATTGCAGAAAGCAACAGAGGGTCCTGTGGCACCTTTAAGACTAACAGAAGTATTGCAGGTGGCCTGGGGACCCCCTGATACCCCAAGGTGAAGACCGGAAATCAGGTAGCTCCTCACAGGACTAGGGTGAGGGCTCCAAGGGCAGGCACAGCCCTGGAGCAGAGAAGAAGCTTTCAGGGCTGGGCTTGTGCCCTCATACAGGGAGTATTAGGCCAAACTTGAACAGCAGTGAACCCCAGCTGTTCCCATCTCAGGGCTACTCGTTGGCCTAATGGGAAAAAAGTCCAGTCCCTAGTGTCATATTGCAGAAGTGTCAGGTGGGTGGGAAGTGAGAATGTCTCTGAAGCCCAGGGATGGGCCATAGGGTGTCACCCTCCTCCCTGCCCACTATGGGACAAGGTGAAGGTGTTCTCTGGCTCCTCCTCCTCAAGGAGGGCTTGTGACATCTGGCTTTGAAATCTCACTGCTGCACAATGTGAAAGCTGCTGTGTACTCAAGAGGGGCATAATTGAAGAAAGACAGCCAGGTCTGGTGCGCTAAGCCTTGAGGTAGGGGCCAGGACTCTCTTGGGTTCTTTTTGCAGCTCATTGTTTGCCCTTCGGTGCAAGTCACTCCCCTGTTTTGTGCCTCAGTTTCCCCTTTTATAAAATGGGGGTAAAACCTCCCTCCTTCCTGGGGAGTATGAAGAATAGTTAGTGTTTGTATTGTGTTTGGAGATGTCAAACACCATGTATATGATACTCGGGTCTGTCCCCATAATGCTTGCCTCTGCCTCTGTACAGGAAGAAGACTGTGTCTCCCACAGCTTGCTCCAAGGGCTTCCTCGGCCCCACACTAGACAGAAGCATATTTGGCATCTCCTGTTAACAGTGGATTCACACAATGACTTTCTATCCTTCTCCACTTAGATTTAATACTGGCCAAAGGCATTGCTCCCCCTCATCCTCTTGCCCCCATCCCTTTGCAGGTCCCAATCCTGCATTGTCTCTGCTTCATGCACATGATGTAATAAATGACTGCAGCCTCACCCCTGCCCTTGAGCATGTGTGCATGGAGCCATCCCGCTCCCTGAGTTGTCAGGCCAGGCCAGGTCCTGTCAGGGTCCCTCCCACCTTGTTCATCACTGCCAGAGCCTTCATCACAGACACTGCTGAGCACAACAGTTGCCACCAAAAAGTTGACGTTTTCATTTTTCGTTTCCCTACAACAGATTGTTCCCCCCGTTGATGATTTAGAGTCGAAAGTCTCTGGTCTGACACTGAGAGAAGAGGGTTCCCAAGATAAAATAATCTCCACCAGCAGATGAAGTGACAGAAGCCCCATTAACAGGAACATATGCCTGAACACACACACACACAGTGGGGGGGAGAGAGAGAATGCAGTAGCCCACAGAAAGAGGAGAGAGTGAGGGGGGAAATGAAATCACTGGTAATTAGTCTGCTGCCCTGCTAATTTACAGCATTAGTGGAATTGGGATGTGCTTCCTCCTCCTGAGCCCAGGCAGGGCTGTCCCCCGATACAGGCAACCATAATTACCCACATTTAACTGAGGGCTTGTAAAATCTATTTGTCTAGCAGAATGTGAATATAATTTCTGTGAATTAAATAAGGCTGCAATGTTAGCTGGGCTGTGGCCCCCATCTGATTGAGAGTATAGAAAGTTGGTTCTGTCTCCCCCCGCCTTTCCTTGCCAGACACACCCAGAACTGAGGGATGCTGCTTGCTTTCTCCCTCTTCTTTGCAGGTAAGGGAGGACTTGTGGGATTTCTGTGCCTCACAGCATTCCCAGCACAAACCTTTCCCCTCTCTCTTTTTCTAAAGGCAGGTCTGATCGGAGCGGATTTGCTGTCTGGATCCAGACAAACTGTAAGTATTGCCCCTGGCCTGGTGCCTTTTGCATTTCTGTCTTACCCCTCATCCCAAGGCCAGAGTCTGTTCTTGGATGATTTAATTCCATGAGGACGTTAACAAAAACACACTCTCTGCATTCACGTGGTTTGCAGGAGAATTATCAAATGGAACTGGGGTCTGTGCTAGTATGATGGGGCTTGTATTAAATTGCTTGCCTTCCATGTCTGTGGGTGTGAGAGAGAATGAAGTGTGGCCTGCCTGCCAGCAGCATCACCAAGAGCACATAGCCTCACATTGTTCTCCCTCAGCTTTTTAGCGAATGCCCAGTTTGCAGTCCAGGAGCAGCGGGGGTCCTATGAGAATGCAGACTTGTTGGAGACCAGAGGGAATTTAGCTGGGCGCCTTTAAGGGCTGAGCTGGGGAGGCAGAGGCTGCATATTATGTCTCTGGTGAACTCTTCAGTTACACAGTAGTACGAGTGCCACACAGGTGCTCTCAGGGAGTGTTAGTGGGAGGTATCTCCAGGGGGGACTTCCTCTCACACCTCCTTCCCGGCTGTTTGATGATTCTGAAAAGCTGAAACACACCAGAGATTCTTTCTGTATTAAAAAGCCCTGACAAACTCCTCAGTCTCTGTTGTTGTTTGGCTGCCAGGCTCCTGTATAGATGAATTCCCAATACTTTGCAGTAGTTGGGGGTATTGCTCTTTCATTTCTACTTTATTTGGACAAGTTGCTTCTCCTCCTATCTGCTCACAGCAACAATGCCTGATCTGTTGTTTGAGCAAGCTGAGGAGAGAGGAGGTCCTGCTGATGCCACAACTGCATTAGTTCAAGGGGATGGAGGACTTCTGCTCCCTCGCTCCCCATCCAGTCACCAGCAAGGTGTGGTGTTTTGGGAGCTTGCCTCTAGGAAACTGACACTGCCAGAGCAATTGGGGCAAGGAGGCTCCTTACTGGTGCCTCTGGCTCCCCCTCCTAACTCCTTGGGCCTGGATGCTAAGAACAAATCATGTGTCAGCTTTGCGGTAGCTGCTGTTGAAATATTTTAATAGCCAATATTTTAAGCATAAAGGATTCAGAATCTCCATCCACCAAGAGAACAACATCTCTCCAGCCTTGGTGACTAAGTCCCGGACACATGCCCAGAGTAGGCTCCTTTTTCATATCCACTCAGGCCAGTAGGTTTTGACTTGATGTCCTTGGCTGTTAAAATGCTTCCCCTGGCAGCCCATTGAGTCCTCAGGATGAATATGATTAATGTCCATGATACGAATATGCAAGTAAGAGTAGAGAAGTGGCATGACTTCTGTATATGGCATAAGTGAGACCATTACTGGATGCTGTGTCCACACTTCAAAAAGGATGCTGACAAATTGGAAAGGGGTCAGAAAAGAGCTACAAAAATTATTTGAGGTCTGAAAAGCCTGCCTCATCGGGAGTTTAGTTTATCTAAGAGAAAGCTAAGAAGTGACTTGATGATGGTTTAAAAGTATAACTACATGGAGAAGAGATTTCTAATAGTAGATGGTTCTTTAATTTAGTGGAAAAAGGCTTAATGAGATCCAATGGTTGGAAACTGCAGCTATTCAAATTCAGACAACAAATACGGTGAATGTTTATACTAGTGAGGGTAATTATAGCCATTGGAACAAATTACCTAGGGACATGGTGAATTCTCCAACACTGATATCTGTCCAAATGATACTCTGTGGCTCAAACAGGAATTCTGGGCCTGTTGCAGAGATTATTGGGGAGGTTCTCTGGCCTGTGTGCCACAAGGGCTCAGACTATGGTCCCGTTGGGCCTTATCAGCTCTGAATAATATTTCTACAGCATTTGTACTTGGGGCCAAAGTTACGAGTCAGACCGTGACAGAGGAAACTGACCTCTGAACTGCCATTAGTGCAAGTAAAGGGGTTCCATGTTTCTGTTGGGATGCATGGGGATTTGCCCAGGAAAGGGGGTGGGTATTGTGAGGTAGTGCATTACTTGACCTAAGAGAGACAACAGGAGGTAATGAAATCATGCCCCTGACTCTTGTGAGAATCTTGCTTTACAACAGTGGCTCCCAAACTTTTAGTTCATGTACCACCTTCTTAAGCAACTTATGAAGTGAAGGATTGGCTCATCAAGCTCACGTACCACCAGTGGTACACACAGCCCCATTTGGACCCCCTGTTCTGGAAGGCACCAGAGCACTCCCTCCCTTCTCTAAAGCAGGAGCTCTGGTTTGTAGAGGGCTTTGAGATTTGTGCATCTCTTTAGCTTTGTAACTTGTTCTGTCGTTCTGCTGATGCAGACAACTGTTTAGTGATCCTGTGTGAGATCTCTTCATAATCTCAATCCAGTGCCTTCTGGACAGGTGCCACCTTGTCCAACCCACCTGCACAATCGGCACTCAGCAGATTAAGCAGAGCTTAGGGACTGAATGGACTCTGGAACCTGAACTCTCCTCTCACCCCTACAGGTGGGCAAAGGGGAAGCACATTGACAGGGCAGCGTATAGGAAGCTTGCCCTGCTGCGGCCTTTGCTCTGTCCTGGGGATAGAGAGTGTTGGTTACCAGTGTTTGTCCATCTGGCACTCTTTGTCAGCATGAACTTCACTTAAATCGAAAATAAAAGCCTGGTAAATAATTTTCCACAGGGTAACAGGGCAGCCTTCATGATCTCACTCTTTCTTCACCCTTGGATAGAGCCTTGCATTTCCATTTGCTAGCAGGCATGCTGCACTGGGGGATGTGTACAAGTTGCTTCCTGAATTCCTGGCTGTGCTGATGCTGGGCAACAGCTGTTCAGTGTGCTCCAGTCCTTTGGCATCATTCCTGATTGGGAGAATTTCCTGTACCAAGGCTTGGCGAGTGCAAACAATGATTGGTTCAGTGGTTCCTGCAGGCTTTGGAACAGGTCTCTGGGCTGGGCCGGGCTAAAGCAGGCATTTTACTAGGCTAGCCTGAGTTCTGCGTAGAAAAGGGTGTGATAGAAAAGTGGAGGATTGCTGCAAACACTCACTCTGCTTTGTAGGGTTAAGGTTGAGAATCCCAATCCTCAGAGGAAAGCTCCAGGACAGAACCATTAAATAGTATTTCGTTGCTCCTCCGTAAGACAGGAGGTAGCAGCAGCATTCCCATTGGGGAAATCTGTCCCCTATCTCTCTGTGCTCGATCCTTGCCCTGTGGGTAGCTTAGTGCTAGGGGCACTGGTGGGTGGATGTGAAGCCATGAGCAACAGTGGTGGTGTTTCTTCTTATATGAGCACCTGGATATGTTGGAAGCCTCATAAACCAAGGGATGCAGGGTTCCTGGCCTGAAGAGCATACACACTAAATTTAACTGAACCTAGTGAGTAAGGGGTCATAACAGACAAAGCGGGGTGGAGGGGAAGAGGGCAGGCAAGAGTGACAATAATATAATCATGCACGAACTTCACAGGGTTGAAGAAGGACTTATGTGGTGCTTGGGCCTTGTGCTGATCCCTTTGCAGAAAGGGGTTTCACCCGAAGTGTCATAGTTCCTGTGCCTTTGTTTGATTTTGTTCTTGAGCAAACTTTGTTGAGGAGCAGGCGGAAGCCAGCTAGCTTCCTGGGTGGAGAAAAGGGAAGCTAAGAGGAAGCATGGAATGAGAAGGGTTAATTGCAGAGAGATTTTACCCTGTGGCATAAACACTACAGAATGTGGGCTTGCCTTCATTGGCATATTGAAATATATCCTAAAGGGGCTTCGTTTGCAAAGTTCTGAGTTTTAATCCATCTTCCTATAGAAGGGAGGAAATTATTCATAATTAAAAAGTAATAATAATGTGGAATGAAGGAACCCAGCTGTATAAAACCCAGCACAAAGGGGGGAGTGTGGGGAATCTATTTTTAATGGTTTCCACAGCAACAGAGACTTTGTTTACAGTGATTTGCGTCCTGCTCTGAGAGGCTGTTCCCGATTTACATTTACCAGAAGTTCTTGTGTGGAAGGGTTCCTCTTTGTCACCGGAGGGTACTCTGGGCTCTCGGGAATGGTGCCCATTGTCATTGGATTGGGTTACTGAAATGATGACTGGTGCTCACGAAACAGAGTGACTAAAAGCACCACCTCAAGCCAGGTGTCTGCTATGCAGTCTGCCCCAAGATAGCTCTGCCAGGGTATCTTGGTCCTGACTTCTGACATCCTTTGGCATCTTCCTGTTCTGGACCGACACAACTCTGCCAATGACATTGTGGTTGTGTGATGTGGAGAAATATCATTTTCTAAGGGCTAAGGGCTAAGACTTGCAAATTTATCACCACCTTCAGGATTTGAACCCAGGGCCCCAGTGGCTGGCCTGTGAACCTCATGAGACACTGTGAACCCCTGTTTTTGTACATCCTTTCGCCTTCCATTTGCAAAGCAAATGTCAGTTGGATTCATTTGCCAAGAGTGTCAAATGCAAATGCCTTGGTTGCACAGCTGGAGTAGCAGGTATTTGCTACTATGGGAAGGGAGCTGGTAGCTGCTAAAATTCCAGAAGAACATTTATAGCTGGACTTCGGGGCCTAGCATCTGAGGCTGGGCAGAGTGAGGCTGCCTGTTGTGAGTTGCTAGAGAATAGCTGTCAACATCTGGATTGCACATAGTAATGTGGGCAGTGTCCCTAGCATTTTCTCTATTTTATTCCCATACAAGAAAGTTGTCCATGAGTGTTTTTAAAAAAGGCAGCTAGGTCAAGAATCATGCTTTGCTGGGCACTGACTGGGTTTTCCCTGTGTAACTGGGAACGCTTGGGGACTCTGCCTGGTCCCTGTGCTGGGAAGCAGGGAAGTTTGTTCCATGCTTCTACAGCCCTCCTCCTTGCTGCCGATTGTGCTCCTCATTGGTAGGAGTGCATTCTGTCATTGCTTTTCAGCACTCCTTCTGTGTGGAAGCTTCCCCATACGCTGTGCCCTGGGTGTTGAATGAGATGTTTTTCTGAGGAGAGGAAGAGAAGCTGGTTGATTGACAAAACCTGACCCCAAGTCCAGATCTATGGCTGGACTGGTATTTCCTGTTGGTTGTTTAGAATCCTATACCGTGGAGAGAAGCCATATGTTAACTTTGTTTGTAAAGTGTAGAGTAGAGAAGACCCTGACATCCAGGGCCGCCCAGAGGGTTCAGGGGGCCTGGGGCAAAGTGTGGGAGCGGACATAAAAAAAGGCGCCATCTGCTGCAGTGCTTGTACTCACTGGGCGGCGCTCCGAGTCTTTGGCAGCACTGAAGGGCCCGCTGCTGAAATGCCGCCGAAGACCCGGAACGACTGAAGGGCTCGCCACTGAAGTGCCGCCGAAGACCCAGACCGCCGCCAGGTGAGTAGCCAGGGAAGGGATTCTTGGCCAGGGCTCATGGGGCCTCTGTGGGGCCTGGGGCAAATTGCCCCACTTGCCTGCACCCCGCTGCCTCCCCCCCCCTTCTGCCCCCCCGGGCGGCCCTGCTAATATCACAGTACTCTTTAATCTGCTGGAAGAGGCCTAACAAGATCCAGTGGCTGGAAGTTGCAATGAGACCAATTGAAATGGGAGCTAAGGTGCAGATTTTTAACACTGAGGGTAATTAACCATTGGAACAGTTTACCTAGGGCGGATTCTCCATCAGATGGGTGCTTTAGGTCAGGACTGGTTGGCTTCCTAAAAGAGATGGTGTAGCTCCACCCACAAGTTGTTTGGATTGCTGCATCAATCACTAGGTTCTCTGGGTGGGGATCCCTGGCCTGGGGATATGCAAGAGGTTGTTGGATCAGATGGTCATAATGATCCCTTCTTGCCTTGGAAATCTATTAAATGATTCTGTGCCAAGGAAGCAGGCAGGTGCCTTTCTCCCCTGGGCACCAGCCTCATTGCTCCTGTTTTACTTTTTCCCTCTTTCTCTCTGGAATTTCACCGATGGGCAGATTTAACCCTTTCTGTGTGCCCTAGGGTTGCCAGGCATCCATTTTTTGACCAGAACGCCTCGTCGAAAAGGGATCCTGGGGGCTCCAGTCAGCACTGCTGACCGGGCCATTAAAAGTCCAGTTGGTGGCGCAGCGGGTGCCCAGGGCTAAGGCAGGCTCCCTGCCTGCCCTAGCTCCGCGCAGCTCCCGGAAATTGCCGCCAGGTCCTTGCGGCCCGTAGGCTCATGGGCAGCCAGGGAGGCTCCACGCGCTGCCCCCCACCCCTAGTGCCGGCTCTGCAGCTCCCATTGGCCAGGAATTGCAACCAATGGGATCTATGGGGCATGAACGCGAGGGCGGCGTACGGAGCTTCCTGGGCCGCCCGTGCACCTATGGTCTGCACTGAAGGGACCTGGCAGCCGCTTCCTGGGAGCTGCAGGAAGCGCTGCCGGGACCCCGCACCCCAACCTCCTGCCCCAACCAGGAGTCCCCTCCTGCACCCCAAACCCCTCATCCTCAGCCCCACCCCAGAGCCCACACCCCAACCCTCTGCCCCAGCCCGGAGCCCTCTCCTGCATCCCAACCCCCGCATCACCGACCGCACCCCAACCGGAGCCCTCACCCCCTCCCACACCCCCTGCCCCAGCCCAGTGAAAATAAGTAAGAGCGATCGATGGAGGGAGGGGGATGGAGCAGGGGCGGGGCCTCAGAGAAGAGACAGGGCCTTGGGGTGGGTCAGCAGTGTTTGGTTTTGTGCGATTAGAAAGTTGGCAACCCTAGTGTGCCCCCATGTATTTCTGCCCTGCATGCTTCTGGCATATGTTCGGCTGGATTCTTCTTGGATGTAGCAGGTTTGTTATTGTCTTCATGTATATATGGGCCAGCACCAGTTATCTGTTCTGCTTATACAGCAGATGGCCAAGGTACTTGGGAACCCTGCCCGTCAGGGACTAATCTCTGGGGCTCAGCCTTGTTGCTTTAGTGGGTTTCATTCTAATTATAGGCTTGGTTTCTTGTTGACTGCTCAGGATATGTGAGCTTGAGCAATGAGCCCAGTTTTCATGTGAGTCAGAACTTGAGTTTAAGCCACACAGCAGGATAAAACCCAGTTTTCCCAACAGATATTTCCCATCTTCTCTTTAAGAGGAGTAAATTGGCTGCAGGATGAAGGGTCTTGGCCCCTTGTGAAAGCAGGGCATGCTGTGGACTGCAGGGCAAGGATCTGACTGTCCTGTGATCAGCTTATTTTGTGAATCTATAAAAGAATGTTTTTATCACCTGCTTCAGCTAATTTTCTGTGGTTTTTAATGGCTTTGGGAAGCAGGTAATTGCATTACATGTGTAGGCATTAAACGGAATTGAGGGGACCTGTTTGTTAATTAGCAGTATTTGGGTGGAACCAGAAACATATTAACTTGTACGTAATTCCAAACTCCTAGGGATGAAGAGGGGATTTAATGATGGGAGCAACAGAAAAACAAGAAGCCATTTAGGCTCTTTCTCCCAACATTGCTTCCACTTCTGAATTGGAGAGGGAAGGGGTGAGAGGCAGAGGAACAGCTACACAGGTGCAATTCAGAAATTGGGGAAGGGGAGGCTGGGAGGGTAACTGTGTTGGCATCTGGGGGATGGCAGGAGAACTCTGGGTGGGTACCCGTTGCTAGGATGGCAGCCCAGGTTATTACACGCTAGCAGCAGCAGGAAGAGAGTGAGACTAAATATCCACAAAAGGTTCTTGGGTCTGCCCGGGGCAGGTATAAATGTCTAGCTCATTTGGTGGAACTATTCCTGGGTAGAGGAAAGACCAAGCAGAATTGTGGGGGGATCCCATTTAACCTCCTGCAGCTGATTTCCCCGCATTTTTAGTTCTGCATCTTCTGGGCTTGGAAGCAGCTGTCTCTGACCAGTAACTAGTCACCTTTTCCCATTGGCACAGTGGTAGGCGTGTGTGGCCGAGAATAGCTGTGGCCTTGCCTGACTCTCTTCGTGCAACTCTCTGTGAATGTAGAGTGCTGAATATTCTCTCTGGCTTTAAGGTCTGCTAAGCAATAGCACTGGGCAGCCAGGGATGTGCTAGCGCAAGAGCTTGTCAGAGGGACGGACAGCAAGCGCCTCCAAGCTGCTTATGCACCACAGAACTGCAATTGCCAGCCTGAGCAGGATGCTGCAGAGACTTTAATCGGCATCCCAAGCCCTGGGTGCTCTCTCTGCGCCTCTGAGAGAGAACCAGGATGTTCCCTAATCCAGGACCACAAATGCTGAGAAAAATATGCTCCCCAGAACTGCCCTGGAGATGAATCCCTGTGGCCAAATGAACCAGGCTCAACATTTGTAGCCATGTAATTACAAGAGTGTCACCCCAGTGGCACCATAGGCATTAGCTGAAACATAACTACCGCCTGTCTCTCGGAGCAGTGCCTCTCCCCGATAGTGTAGTTATGGAGCAGGGGTAGCTGCTGTCTGGTGAAAGTTGGAGCCAGTTTCCAATTATAGGTCTGGGTTTTTTTAAACACCCCCTCCCCCACCCCCCCACCGCCGCCAAAAGAAACAGATAACATATCTCCCTGAAATTCTGCATTTCCTCCCAGGGAAGTTTTTTTGGGGGAGTTTGTTAAAAATAAAGGAAGGGGGTGTAAAGTGCCACTGCTCTGAACGTTTCCCTGAAAGCTGTCGTGGAAAGATTTTCACGTTCTATTTGGCTCATGAAACCAGTGAACTGTTCCTCCATAATAGGCAGTTGAGGGTCCATATGGGGGAGAAGACGAGTGCTTGGAGACGACAGAGCAATGGGTTACCCCCGGGCTCTGTGCTTTCTCCAACCCTGTTCAACCTTTACATCAGTGACTTGCCAACAACAGAGTCACAGAAGTTCATTTACGCAGACAACATCTGTTGCGGTATCCAGGCCCAGACCTTTCACGAGCTTGATGCCACCATAAACTGGGACATGGTAAAGTTAGCTGACTACTGCAAGACTTGGCGCCTCCAGCCAAGCATCATAAAAACAGTGTCCAGTTTGTTCCATCTTCACCATGCCAGCGCAACCTGAGAACTGAATGTTTATCTGAATGGTCAGAAGGTGAAGCATGAAATAGAACCGATCTACCTAGGTGTGACCTTAGACCACACACTGAGTTACCCAGGGCCGGTGCTAGGAAGTTTTGCGCCCTAGGCGAAACTTCCACCTTGCGCCCCCTCCCCCTCCAGCCCTGCGGCAGCTCCCCGCTCCCCTCTGCCCTGAGGCTCCCCCCCCCACCCGTGGCAGGTCCCCTCCCGCCCTGAGGTGCCCCTCCGCGGCAGCTTCCCTCCCCCCCAGGGATCCGTGCAGCAGTTCCCCACCCCAGCTCACCTCTGCTCTGCCTTCTCCCCAAGCATGCCGCCCCCGCTCTAATTCTCCTCCCCTCCCAGGCTTGTGGCACCAAACAGCTGATTGGCGCTGCAAGTCTGGGAGACAGGAGAAGTGGAGCGGCCGCTGCGCTGGGAGAGGGAGTCTGAGCTGCACATGTCAGCGCGCCGCTGGCAGCCCAGCCCAGGAACGCTGTAAAAAAAACAACGGGGGCACCACTTTTTGGTGCCCCCAAATCTTGGCGCCCTAGGCAACCGCCTAGTTTGCCTTAATGGTAGCAACGGCCCTGGAGTTACCATGCCCACCTGAAGAAGACAGCAGCTAAAGTTAAGACGCGCAACAATCTTCTTAGCAACCAGGCAAGTTCGTCATGCGGTGCTCATGCTCCAACTTCGCAGACGTCCGCTCTTGCCACCTCATATTCGATGGCTGAGCACTGCGCACCAGTTTGGAACCGATCGTCACACACCAAACTGGTGGATACACAGTTATGTGCCGCCATGCGCATCATCTCTGGCACCCTGCATCCAACTCCACTCCCATGGCTTCCAGTTCTGAGCAATATTGCTCCTCCTCATATCAGACGAGACGTTGCCATGGCAAGTTACTGGAGAAAGTATGTGCCAACTCAAGCCTGCCGCTGCATAATGTCCTTTTTAAACCACCAGCTGCACGTCTGCTGTCACGTCGCCCATTATGGTCTCATCTGCCACGCCAGGATGTTAGGGCAGAAACACTCTGGCGAGAGGAATGGTTATCTGTTATAATCCCCAACCAGTCCCTCGTCGCTGACCCCACAGTTTGCCCGCCTGGTTTTGACCTGCCCCATCGCCAATGGTCCCTGTTGAACAGGTTCCAAACCGGGCAAGGTCTCTGTGCAGCCAACCAGTATCGCTGGGGCCTTCGTGACACCCATTTGTGCAGCTGCGGCACAAGAGAGACGATGACGCACATTGTCAATGAATGCTTGCTGACTAGGTTCAGCGGTGGCCTAGAAGAACTGCATCACGCCACTGCAGATGCCATCGTTGGGCTAGATGACTATGCACACGCTAAATAAACAAATAAGTGCTACATAGAGGTTTTTGGGGGCCTAGGGCAAAACCTGAGTGGCACGGCAGCCCTGTGTGCAGGGTTGCAACACCACTCGATCTGTGGGGAGCCTGGGCCAAACTGCCTCTTTTGCCCCTGCTCTGGGCAGCCCTACATGATATCCTAGAATGGGCAGGTCTAGAAACACCATGTTTGATTTGGTTTGTTGCATTGGCTGAGGAGAGGGGCCTTTCAGTGGGGATGAGGAGTACTACTGGGGAAATGGCACAGATCTCCAAACCTCCTGGTAGAGAGGGGTTATGGACAGCAGGCAGGGAGGCTTTACTTTTTTTCCTGTTCCCTATGGCTTTCTGGGCCTGCGCTCGCAGAGCTGTCACCCATGCGTACAGAGCCAGGCTTCCAATTGCTTGTAAAACTTAATAATAACCTGCGACTGACTCCAGTTATGGAATTGGGGGTAGGAAGAGCCTAGGAAGGAGTCTGGTGAGGATGCAGTGGACTGGATGACATGGAGCTGTGCTGCGGTGCTATTTGATCTTAAAAGGGGACTCCTGGAGGGGGTAGGGAGTCAGGAGAAGAGGGGGTGCATGGAGTGTGTCAGGAGACAGGGCATTGTAATGGGGGGAATGAAGAGAGATGCTGTGGAGATGAAGGGATGCTGTCATTTATTTGTCTTTGGCGTGTAGTTTGCAAATGTTATGTAAAGCACAGCTAACTATGAGCAATGGGGGAGTGAGTGCCAAGGGAGTGCCCTTCACTCTCTATTTCCAGATGCCCTAAGATGTAGCCATTAGCTGGACTCAGGGCTGTCCTTACCCATACGCAAAGTATGCAGCTGCACATTTCCTGGTGTCCTGCGCAGCTGCGTGGTGCTCCAGCCCCTGCTCTGCCTCTTCCCCAAAGCCCCCATCCTGCTCTGTCCCCACCCTGCCCCTTCATGCCCCTGCTCTGCCCCAGCCCTGCCTCTTCCCACCCCTGAGGACTGCAGCAGGGTCGGGCTGGGCCTGCACAGCGGTTCCCCCTGCTTCCCAAGCCAGCCCTGCCCCCTCCACGGAGGCCTGGGGCCAGCCCCCTCTCCACTCCCCTGCAGAGGCCTTTGCGGGGCAGGAAGGGGTGAGGGGGGGCTGCGTAGGGCCCCAGAATAGCTAGGGACAGCCCTGGCTGGACTCCATTGAAATCATTATATATATATTGTGAATAGTGGTCTACAAGCAGAGCTCCTGGGGGGCTGGGAGCTGTGTGAGACCCAAAGGGAACACACAGTCAGCTGTGCACCAGAGATGGGTGCATCTGAAACTGGGATTGGTCACTGAGGAACCTGTGGGGTGGACAAGGGAATCAGCATGGGGCCTTGTTGGACTGCCAGGGCAGGCAAAAAAACTGAACCCCAATATCACTCTAGGAAAGTGTAGATACAGTCCACTGTTTCTATGGCAACTGTTCAACATAAGCTCCCTTTTCTGATCATTGAGCTAACGAGATTCAGAATCAGCCTCAGGCTGCTCCCCCGCCCTCTTCGGAAAACCCTTAGGTGTTGGGTATGTCTTATGGTTCTGTACAGTAGGTGCTGGGACAATCTCTTGAAAAGTGTGTGCAGATATATAGACATTGTTCTATTGTATTTAAACTGCATACTGCACCTGCAGCTGAAATGAGAGAGTCTAATTAAATACAGACAGTACTATGAAGGAGACCGTGGGGACGGGAGATCCAGAAGCCTGAGAGGGGTCGAGGGTAACAGAGAGGGGCAGATTTTTTGTTGGATTCCACTGCTCAGTGGACTGGACAATCTGCAGACAGCTCCCAATAATTGGATGATACTTTCTTGTCTCACTTGGGGGCATCAGTTCTGAGCGCAAGACCGGGAACCCCCAGTGAGATTCCTGGAGCTTGCATATCTGACTTTGCAGCCTGTTAATTGCTTCCTTCTTCCTTCAGCACATGCAGGGCTGTGGATGATGCTTCTTCTGGGAAGAATCCTGGCTTTGTGTATGCACAGTAGTTGCACTTAGTTACTGTCGCAACACCTCCTGCCCAATTGTCAAGGCCCAACTGGGGGGATGAACGCACCGAGACAGCTCTATGTCTCCTGCTGGGAGCCCTGGTGCCTTCACCCGGAATCGTTAATATCCATCAGCATCGTGCAAACAAACTCTTCGCTCCATTTATTCCACTCAGCTCCCGATTTAATTAGGTTTTCCAGTATTCCACTTGTCCTGGGCCGATCGCTCCTTAAAACAGCAGAGAATTAATTTGCACCTGCTGTCAGAAAGCGTCTCTTCCCAGTTAGAAAAATAATTAAGCCATCATCACACATCAGGAGTAATGAATCATTGCATTCCATTCCTTTCTCAGGTCGTTTGTTTCCTTCCAGAGTGGCAAAGAAGGTGCAAACTAAATGTGAGCAGCTACCAAATCGATCCCACTCCCTTTTCATCCCCTCCTCCCTGCACACTTCCATCCTAGCTTCACCGTGGGGTTCCAGATAACCCAGGCTATGTCTACAATACACACTTCTGCTGGCACAGCTACTTCTGTCTGAGGTGTGGAGAAGTGAGTCCTGACTCTCAGAGCTGTGCCGGCAGAAGCTCCTAGTGTAGACATGGCTATACCAGCAATGCTGTGCTTTACCAGGGTAGCTTATTTTGTTCAGGATGGTGGTTTTACTACACGAGTACAAAGTGTGGCTTTGCTGGTATAGCTAGGTCCACACTAGGTGCGCTTTGCTGGTATGATATATTGGTGTTCCTGTACTGCTTATGCATTCGTATTGTAGACATGGCCCCAGACTCCAACCTCTGGAGAAGCCCTGGCTGGCCAACCTGGTAACCCTGGATTTTACTCCCTTGCTGCTCTGGGTGTGGGTGCAGGGATGTGCTGGAATCCACAGAGCTCTGGTTGCTGTCACACACACACCCAGCACCTGTCCTCCAAAGGGGGGGAGTTTTATCTTTGTAGCACACTAGCTTTGCACTGGTGGCTCAGTATTCTCAAGGCTGAGGCACAGAAGGTGAGTGACCTGCCCAAAGGCACCCAGTGCATCAATGGAGAACTGGGTCTGATTCCCAGCCCTCTGCTCTAACCACTAGAGTCACTGTATGTCATTTCCTGGGGTTGTTAAAAAGAGAGACGGTTCGAGAAAATCTGTTACTGTATGGACAGCTATAATAGCATGTCCCATCTCATGCGACATCAGAGCTTGGCCCCTGAACTTTCAACTACTAAATATATTTGCTGATATCAGGGTACGATGGGGAATGGGCCACTAGTGCCACGTGTTGGGTTCAAGGGTAGTTGAGAGGACCGTGGCCTGGCTCAGGTGTCTCTATTCTTTCCCCCTCCCACTTCCAGCCCAGGAGGTTGGGTTCTCCTGCCTCATATGGTGCCCCTGACCTGGTTCTCTTCTCTTCCCCACAGCTGCTACAGCTACTCGGATGGCTCCCAGGCATTCCCAGTACTATAACTCAGTTAAACCTGAATGTAATGGGACAAGTGACAGGCACATCTAGTCCTTGGGGCTTTGTCCCGGCCACATTTCAAAGGGCAGTTGCAAACAATGGAGACTTGCACAAAAAAGGTCACGAGAATCTTTTGTGATAAAAAGTTTTGGGCAAGCTAAATATAGGAGTCGGTGCTGTCTCCCCGTAATACAAAAAGCCTCCCCATGCATGGGCTGTGTGCTACTGTGTGTAGGCCAGGTGGCATCTAGGAGAGTCCTGTGCAGAAGTGCCCAGCAAACCCTCTGACAGAACACCCTGGAAGTGTAACAGCGTAGAGCGATAGCGAAAACCGGCTGGTTCCTGAACGGCACCAACCTGTACAGATAAAATAGCTTCGTAGTTAACTGCCTCATCCCCTGAGTTGCACCTAAGGAATGTTTGGTTGATGGTTGAAATTAAAATGTGTCTGATACCTGGCTTCTGTCTAAATTATTAAAATGCATACTAAAGGGAGAATAATTTATCATGGAAAAAGTCAATAAAGATGGATTGGACCATTATGGCAATGAAAGTAGAATGGAAAAAACATTGAGATGCTAGACCTGTGAGTTAGGATGCATCTACACTTGTTAGTTGTGTGTTCACTCACATGATTGTAAAGTCTAGCATAGACAAGGCACAAATGTTGACAAGCAGCAATGGTTTGTGTCATGAAACAAACAATTGTGTGGAGCTTACACTAGAATTTACAATTGTGTGGGTGTAATACGTGGTAAAAGATTACTCCGAATTCAAGTGTGGACATACTCTAATGCTGGAGAGAGACTGGTGTGCTATTATATTCATTGAGTTTGTGTAGTCATTTAATCAAAGTATTCATTGTAATGTGCTCATGGTAGGGACAGAGTTAAGATTCTTGACTCTTCAGTGCTTGTTTGTCACCTTCATGTTCTCTCAGTGTAGTATTTTTAGTGCATGTGTGTGTACATGCACACATGCGAACTCTCCGATTAGATGCACGCAGATCAATATGTGCATCTTTCTTAAAGCGACAGTTTTTTCAAATCCTCCTTTCTTTGCTAGACACACTGCCATGTAATCTTGGACGGGGGCTACGCACATCAGGAGAATCCGTGATGCCAACCCTTCAGTGCCACTGAAGCGTTTCTATTCTTGTTTTTAAAAATTTTTATTTATTAACATATTCATTCCTTTTTAACAGAAATCTTATAAAACTTGTTTTACAACTTAAAGATAGACTTGGTATGTACACAATTATAAATTGACGAAGGTATAGTCAGTCGTTGGCTGTGTGTGTTTCCGGTGTATGCTGTCCCAGCTCTGCGCAGATAGCTGACACAGCAGACTTTGATCGAACTTCCCAGTAAGACCACAAGACTTGGGTTAGCAGCGAAGGCACCCAGCCAGGTTTATTGTCAATGAAGCACAGTCCTGGTATCCTGTAGACTATACAGGACCACTAACATTGTAGGCCCATTACAATGGACTAGCTCAGTGAATGGCGGGACTTTCCCTTTCCCCTATGCTAGACAAAGATGCCCCTTCTGAGACCCCTCTTTATACTCCAATACAAACAAGTTGCGTATTGCCCCTCTTATGTGGTTAATTAACACCCTCTACCTTGTTGGTTCGATCAAAACAGCTCTCTCCATCACCCTGTCATCCTGACCGTATCTTTGAGAGGTGAATGTGTTCCTGTTATCTTCGGGGAGTGTGTTTGTACCATACTTGGTATCGGGGAGTTCTGGTACCAGCCTTCTGGAATGTGCTTGTGTGAGTGTCCTGTGCCTCGCACGTCTCAGGAATGTGTGTGTTTTTGCAATACCAGCCCTGGTCTTGCCAGGGTCTGTGAGCCTGCATACAGGCAGAGCCCGACCTCTGCTCACAGCCTGACTTGCTAACTTTGCTTTGTATTAGCAGGTCCTGACTACTACTTTAGCCCAGGTCTCAGGCTTCATGTCGCAGGCTCTCTGTCTTTCTACAAGATAAGGAACTCCCTAACGCTGTATTGATAAGGCCAGCTACCAGTTGCTTTTTTCAGCTTTTGTAGTCTTGATCCCATATTGTGATGATTTTCTGCTCTTCCTCTTCTGTCTGGTCAGTTGATAGTGTTGATTAAAGTCTTTAATTCTCTTAGATTTAGGTCCAGACTTCTGTTTTTCTTACATTTAGATGCCTAACCTGTTTGTTGGTTGTCCTATCAAAACTCTGTGTGATAATAAGCTTTTCTCCTTTTCCCACCTATCTGTTTTCTTTATTTTAATATCTTTATTTTGCATATTGTTAAAGGGGTTTCTCCCCTCCATAATATTCAAAAAAAGCTCTCAAACTATGAGGTTTGGTGGCAATGACCCTCCTCTTCCAGTAAATTCCAAAAAGTTCTGCCAGATTTCGAAGTAGTTATCTTTTTTCCTCCTACCCAGTAGAACTGACTTGATGAGTTAATTTTTCTAGTATCAGAAATTTCCCAAACTTTTTGATTCCAGTCAATAGTTCTAGGGGAGACACTCCACTTCCACCACCTTGGGCTGGTAATTCTAGCAGCAACTGGGAAATGAGTGAGCATTTTCAGGACAATTTTTAATAAAAATATCAAGAGGTTACCTGACAGCTAACACCTTGCTGAAGAGTTTCTATTCATATAGGATTTGGATGAAGCCAGGGTAGCAGTGAATAAAGCTCTTTCTTTCCCTGTGCTCGTGTTTCTTGCTGTCCCTTCTTCCAGGTGCCAGAGGCTGCAGTGTTTGCGCCTTCTTACTTGCTATGGGGTGATGAGAGAAGCTCTACAATGGATCACTACTAGAAAAGCTGTGTGATTGTGTCTTACTCTGGTGAATATCCCTGAAGAGAAGGGTTCATTTCCTGGCAGGGCTCTGGTTTCTGCATGTTGGGTTTGAATTGTTTTGTGTCTCCTGAAGTTGAGTCTAAGTCTATGTGATACATTTTCTTCAGAGATAGGAGGGGTTGGGTTAATGAAGTGCTGTTTAGAGCCAAGCCCAGTGCAGGCAGATGCTGTGCATCTTTCCCCTAGCACATAACTCTTGCAAAGCACCTCAGTCCCAAGGAAAAAGAACAGGGGGACTTGTGGCACCTTAGAGACTAACGAATTTATTAGAGCATAAGCTTTCGTGGGCTACAGCCCACTTCTTCGGATGCATAGAATGGAACATATATTGAGGAGATATATACACACATACAGAGAGCATGAACAGGTGGGAGTAGCCAGACCAACTGTAAGAGGCCAATCAATTGAGATGAGCTATCATCAGCAGGAGAGAAAAAACCTTTGACGTGATAATCGAGATGACCCATAGAAGGTGTGAGGATATTTTAACATGGGGAAATAGATTCAATTAGTGTAATGACTCAAGAGTCCAGCAGCCCCTGCTGGTCCAGACCTGGGCTCCCCCTACGGCTCTGATGCCCGCTGTTTCAGTGTTGGGCCTCTCCTGAGCAGACACTGCCTATCAGTCAGAGTGGTTCCCAGTTTTGTACAGTCTGACAAAGACTATTTGATGTAGTCAAGTGCGCATTATGAGCTAGTTTGACTCATTCCCCTTGGAACCAAGACCCCGTTTGGCCTGGCATCTCTGCAGTGAGTCTTCTCTGCACGCTGCTGAGGAGTCACTTTTGTGCGTGACATCGCTAAGCACCCTCCAGTAGGTGGCAGAGTGTTTGAGAGGTCCTGTGGGTCTCCTCATTACATTGGTGACGGTTGCTAGTGAACACACTGCTTTTGCAGGGTGCTTTATGCACTTGTGATGAATGGAGGTGAAATACTCTCCTCCTGCCTCTGCAGATTCCTGCTCAGGCCTGCACTCAGAAACTCTGTTCCAACTGATCAAACTAAAGTCCTAGTGAGTTGGATTATTTTTCCCTGAAAAAAGTGGCAGATGGCTTCTGTTAGGCGTCTGCTTCCAGCATGTGCCAGGATGTGATCGTCCCCTCCTTGGGAAACATATAAAAGGGAGCAGAGTTGGAGAAACCTAGGGAAGGGAGACACTCCCTTTATCTGCAAAGATGAAGTCAAGTAGTTTGTAGCAATTCGCGTTGGAGAAACTGCTCCTGTGCTTCTCGCCAGTTCCTGGGCACTGTAGCTACTGCTCCTGAGTCTTGCAGTGGCAGAAAGAATTAGGGATGGGATCAGAGTGTGGAGGCCTTACCAGCAGTGGTGATCCCGCTCACTCCTGCTAACAGCCCTGTTCTGATGTGAATCCCACACCAGAGCCTAACAGAGTATGGTGAGAAGGGGGTCCCATTCTGAGCTGTGGCTGAGGGAGAATCAGGCCATGCCCCAGCTTCCAGCTGTTCCAGTTGTTGAGTTGGCTGGAATGTTTCTACCAAGGGACCTGGGAGGCGGAGAGTCAGTGTGTGGGGTCTGTAATGGGAAGCACTAAGTGGTCTCCTTTCCAGGAACCCAGTTTCACCTGCAAGTTGGAGAGGAGACCTCTAGTGGCACAAGCAAATAGGGCTTCCTCCCTGGCTGGTGCCTCTGACTTCTGAACCTCAAGCCATAACCCCAATTCCAGATGCAGGCAAAACAAACCACAGGACATTCAGGATGCTATACAATCCTAGAGGTGCAGTTTCTGCCCCATCCACCATTGGGCGGAGTTTAGGCGCAGATCCCCTAAACAGTCCTGCATGTTGTATGCAGTTAAGTGTTCACAGGGAGGGGAATTGCTGGTAGTGTAGGAAGGGAAGGGGAATGGGAGTTCTTGGGCCAGTGGAAACCATGCCAGCAAGCAAAACAGTTTTGTATGCTAGGGAACAAAATGACTGAGCATGGACAGCCCCTACCACCCTTCACACACTCCTTCAGGCTGTGGGGTGGCAGGAGATACATTTATGAGAGAGCAGACTAGCCCTCTGCAGCTCCAGCTGCTTGTGATGGCTGTCCTGGCTGTGCTCAGCCCTCCAGGTGAGAGGGGTCTATATGATCGACACCCTGATCATGCAAGCTCCAGTCTGAATCAGCATTGTAGGAAGTGTGTAACTGGGATGTCATACACCTTTAAATAGCATCCTCACCTCTCTGCTCACCCAGCTGTCCCTGGGGCAAACACACACACAGGCATGCTCGCTTTTCTTCTGCTACCTTGTGTGTTTCAAAAACCTCCCCCCCAATGCTCACTGTTCACTTAGTGATTTGTTTCCAACGTGCACCATGCGATCATCGACTTCTGGTGACTCCCTCCCCCCAAGTGCTATTGTATTGTAGGCACAGAGGGGAAGCGACTTCTGGCTCTTACTGTTGTGCTCCCCCCACTGGCTCTCAGCAGTCAGAGTTCTGTCCCTGCTCCAGTCAGCTGCTGTGAACAGACACTGGCCCAGCAGCAGGCAGGAGGTTCTGGCTGGTAGTGCATGCACTGCTCTGCTGTCCCTCCACTTTCAAAATAGTGGTGTTAAGGAGCTGCCAACGCGGCCTGAAGGTCAGTAGCTTCCACTGATTGTGCTGTGACCTTAATGGCATGTAGTGACGTCGTTTCCCTTTAGAGATGTTTGTATCTCTTCACTGGGTGGCCGGTGGGAGGTTACTGGCTCATAGCCATTTATGAGCACATTGCCCCACTGGCACTGGGGTCTCTCTAGTTTTTTTCTGAAGGGTTCAGAGGCCTTGGGTGTCTCTGAATTCCAGTGCCTTTTATTTGTTAACCTTCTGGGGGCTGTACTGTGCTGGCTCTCCCAAAGGGTGAGTAGTGCAGTCTCAGTCCCCTAGATGGCACTGCGGGGTGAGGAATGAGCTGGGGCTACAGGGTGCCAGGTTCTCAGTCCCTTTCACTTGTTGCCTCTGGTAGTTTGCAGACAGGCTTCCTGGTCCCCCAGATACCTTACCTGAGCAGAGGCTGAGAGGCAGGGCACAGGTCAGTTTGTTCCAGCTGCTTGCACCAAGCCAGGCCAGTCTCCCACCCATTGTATTTGCAACAGGATGATAATATACCATGGGACTCTTTGGGTTTGTAGAAGAGATGCCAGCTAGCTGTCTGTCCCCTTTAAGTGACAATGTCATGGCTCCTCCTTATCTTGCCCTACTCTGTGTGGCACCATCCTCTTTCCCTGATTACTTCTAAATATACTGATAATAACAAAACTTCATCACACATGTTCTGCCTTTGCTGTCATGTTACATGGATTCTCGGCTGCAGAGGCACCTCTTCACCCAGGTTCATAGGCAGATGTGGGAGGAAGGGTTGTTTACTTGAAAACCTTGGGAAGCAGACGGTTCCTGTAAAAAATCCCTTCCCATTAGTTTTGAGATGGGAGCTGAGAACCTCTCCACCATTCTCAGTAGGGGTATGTATATGGTAGTGGATAGGAAGTCAGGTAGCATCTGTAAGCCCTGTAGTGTGGCACTTGCTGTTTTGTGTTGGAGAAACTGCTTGACTTAAATCAGAGCAGCAGTTATGTAACATGGTATGTCCATGTAGATGAGTAAACACACTTAAAATTGGGTCCCACGACTGCCATGTGATTCATTCATATTATTTTTGTTGTGTAAAGCACAAAAGAGCAGCATGTGCATGTGGTGGGATTCCCAGGCCTTGTTGCTGATCAGCTGATCATCAGGTGTCTATGGGGCCCTCCCCTCTGGCTGAGTTAAAGTACTAACTGCTTTGGCTTCTCTGTTAAGTGAAGATACTCTAAATGCTGTGATCTGCATGGACATTCTCATTTTATGTCTGGAATAAATGTGGGGAGGGCAGTTGGGATCAGGGAGTGAGATGAATTTGGAGGGAGGCAGAGAAAGGGACTTGTGTTTATATGAAGGAGAGGAAGAATTTTAACAGCATGTTGGGAACTGAAAAGGTGATTCAGTGGCCAATGTGTGCATTGGTGGTGGTGTATCCTTACTGATCCCAGGATATATTAGAGAGACATGGTTATTGAGGTATATTTTATTGGACCAACTTCTGTTGGTGAAAGAGACCAGCTTTCGAATTGCACAGACCTGAAGAAGACCTTGTCTTTCAGTGGTTAATGGTTATTTTACTTCTGATAAAGACTTCCCCTAAGCCCACTGGTCTGAGCCAGCATTGTCTCCTGGTCTCTTGGATCACAGTTTGGAGGATAACAAAAAGGCTGTTGGAAGGTGTAAGTCTAGCCTTTCTTCAGTATGTCTCAGCGATGGGAAGATAGCAGGAGTCCAAGGTGGTTTTTCCCAGTCAGTAGTTCTTTGTGGCCAGTAGGTGGCAGCAGCTGTCTGTGCAGAGTGCTCTGCGGGTGTAGGGACCCTGCTTAGAAAAGGCTTAGGGGCGCTAGCAAGTAGCAGATCAGCCAAAGTTGGCAGCATGGCTGCAGCAAAGGCTCTCGCAACCTGGGCTGTACCAGTGTGTCAGGCAAAGGAAGGGACAATCCCATCACCAGCCTTGCTCCCCTGCCTGCACTGGGAGAGCTGCAGACAGTGCAGGGGACTAGCTCTCAGGAGAGCCTGAAGAAAAGGGGGTGAAGGAGAGAGATGGCAGCAGCTTGAAACGTAACAAGGATGGCCACGAGCTGCCCAGGGAAGTGGCTGAGCACAAGCCCAGCACCCTTCTGAGGATGCTGGGGCAGGGCATTCACAGGAGCAGGCCTTGACCCCCATCGAAGAGGGAGCAGGGCCTAATTCAGAGAAAGGTGTGAGGTGCCTGTCTTTGTCCAGGCCTCCCTCGAACTGTGTGTAGCATGCAATGGCTGGGTTTCCTCCCTCTCAGCTTAGCCAGCTCAGTGCTGCATGCAGAGGGTGTGTGTGTGTGGGGTCATGCACCCACCAGATTTCTGCCATCATTTTTATGCCCTGCCCTGAACCCCACTGCATACCACCAGAACCTTAAAATTGTGCCCCCCTCCCCCCCCCCCACTATCAACAGTTACAGATTGTCTCTGGCTGTGTGGGTTGTGGGCTTTACATTCTCTTCTGGGCTGTTTGTTGATGAACCCAACCTGGTGCAGTGCAGCCTGGAGGCAGCAGTGATAGACACCTTCCGTGTGTTTGCAATAACATTCATTCTTTGTAAGCAAAGTGCACCTCTTCCATCCTCCCTCCAGAATACAGGAGGTTCTAGTAGTCATGGTTAGCACAGCACTGAACGCTGATGCACTGTGCCTTGTAGAGGCCATCTGGCTGAAAGGCCAAGGGAAAGCTCTTGGGAAGGACCACTCTGCCCTGAGCACAGTCCAGAGGGGGTTGGCCAAGCCTAGCAGACCCTGTTCCCCTCCTGTCCACCTCACTGCAGTGGCTTGCTGCTCTGAGTGCTGAGGACAAGGCCCTTTAGCCGCTAGGGTGTGCTGCAGCACCATGGAGAGAGCCAGAGCCAACACACTGTTTAAATAAATGGTTACGCTCACTCTTTCTCCCACCCCAGCACATGTGCTGGAGTGCAGCAGTAAATCCCCCTGTGGGAGCATCAGGAGTATACAGGAGAACTCTCTGGGAGCTCTCCCAATCCCTTTAAAGCAGCATATAGGACGTCTGGGGGGAGGAGAGGTTGCTGGGGTCACTGGCCACTCCAGGTTTGGAAAAATTAACTTGCACTATACCAAAGAGCAGTAGAAATTATTCTAATTTCCAATGGAACCAGCTTAACAAAAAACAAGCAAACAAATAAAAGCTTCCCCTGCAGTGTTTGTGACCCAGCCATATGGAGCTAGAGCCTGGGAAGCAGCAAATGAAATTGGCTGGAAACCAAGGAGGAACATAAAACTGACTCCTCCATTCCCATTCCCAACAGAGAGAGAGAGAGACACTATAGCGCGTCCTTGTCATCTGTGATTGTTGAGAACTTGGGTTGTTGTATAAGTGCAGACAGTGTATAGAAGATACAGATCAAAACCCAGCCCCTGCACCAGTGAGCCTGGAATCTCAACAGTCAGGCCTGACAAAAGGTGGGAGGGGAAACAGAGATCCGGAGAGGGGAGGTAACTTACCCTCAGTGGCGGAGCCAAGAGGAGAATCCAGGTCTTCTGACTCCCAGCCCAGGTCCTAGCCACTAGATAGCACTGTCTCTCTCCACATCTTAGTGCTGCTGGCTCTACGCTAGCTGGGTGGGTTTGCTCACCTACGCAGTTAGCAGTTGGAACATTGTTCTTTTAATTAAATTAGTTCCTTTTAATACGTTTGGTTGTGCTGTTTGGCTTAATGTTTCCTCCAGCTGCAGATACGTGAGCTGCTTCCCTAGGGCTCACCTTAGCAAACCTGCCCATGTGAACAGCCCTGTTGGAGTGAGTGAATGCAACTACTGAGGAGTGTGAGGGCTACGCATGTGGGTGAAAGTTTGCTAGAGTGTCTATTGCTCATTAGTGAGTGGGGAGAGGCTTCTCCAGGCAGGTCATCCAGACAGACACTGTGCACAGAGTGATTTGGTAGAAGGGAGCTCAGGCACTGAGAGATCCCTGCTGCTTAGCATTTCTTGCAAGGCCAAGAGGTTCTGGGGTGATGTGGAGGTGGGAGGGAGCATGTGCACAGTGAGTTCAAAGAACCCTAGTTAGTTGCTGGTTGGTAGTTTTTGATTGCTGGTAGAAGGAATCAGATGGCCAAAGAGGTGCTGGTGCCTATGCCTCTGTGGTGCAGTCCTGGCAAAGGGTCGCTTTTCCTGACTTGGACTATTTATGGTAGTCTTAGTGCCGATGTAAATATTGCCTTTCACCCCCCGTGTCTCAGAATTAATTTCTTCACCCCCCTTCCCTGGTGCGCATGCTGCACACTCACTCACACCCATATATCTGTGTACACATAGGGTGACCAAATGTTTTGATTTTATAGGGACAGTCCAAATTTGGGGTGCTTTTTCTTATATAGGCACCTATTACGACCCCACCCCTGTCCTGATTTTTTACACTTGCTATCTGGTCACCCTGTGTATACATACCCATATATGTGCTATCACACACATCTAGCCATGCTCAGAAAGGTAAGCCTGCATTGCCCTGCTGGCTGGGGGCAGTCATTCACCAGCTAATCACACAGGGTCCATGCCATCCTTTGCCAGTGTCTCTGCCACCCTATAATAGATGCAGCAGTTTCTTCATTAACATGTTCACACAAGGCAGTCCTCTTCCTTAAGTGGCCTTTCTTTTTCGAGTGCTGTCCCGGTGGGTGCTCCACTTTAGGTGTCAGTGTGTCCCGGTGCTGTCGATCGGAGATTTTCGGTAGCAGTGTCTGGTCAGGGCGCGCGTGCACAGTAGCTGTCTCGCGGCACCACTGGTGCCTCATGTAGCACGCGCATGCCCCGATCCCTTCAGTTCCTTCTCTACTGTCCTCGACTTGAGACGGAGTCCGTTAGTGGTGTCACTATGAACCTTAAAATAGGATTAGAGTTGTTAGATAGTTTAGTTTACCCTTGTTTATTCAAAATTGTATTACTTTCTTAGTGTAGTTAGTTAGTTAAATTTAGTTGGGGAGAAAAAAAGGTTTCTGTCCTGCAGTTTTTGACAGAAACGTCTCAGATATGTCTGGCTCCCCAGGTTTTAAAGGTGCACTTCTTGCAAAGACGCAATACCAATCTCTGATGGACATTTCCTTTGTGTCCAATGTTCAGGTGAGTTGCACATACCACAGAAGTGCGCCCACTGCAACAATCTGCAGGCTAGGGCAAGGAGAGATAGGGACCTTCGACTCAAACTCATTTTAATGGCGAAATCCCTAACTCCTACCTTGGACAGACCACGACAAGGGACTCTCCAGGCACAGCCTCTATTGACAGACTAAGCACTATCTCCTCTGTAAAATTGAGGAAAAGGGCCACATCTTCATTGAGCCGAGAACCATAAAAAAAAAAGGGGGGGGGTCTCCGGCGAAGTCTCTGCCCACGGTGCCAACCTCATCCAAAGTAAGCACCTTTGATGCACCGGGCACCTCCGGCATCGTCCGCTCCGGGACCTCTGCCGGCAGGATGAAGGAGTCGAGTGGCAGGCCCAAAACAGCCTCCTACTCCACGGCACCGACTACCCCTGCAGAGGGCTCAGTACTACAACCTCTGCCACGTGTGATGGCTCCCCCTCCGGCACCAAGTTCATCGGCGTCGACCATGGAACCACCAAACCAGTGACTGCGGCACCTAAGAAGGGTACGCACAAAAGATCCGCACCAACCTCACTTCCACATAAGGAGATGGCACAGACGGATACTGCATGGCATATGTTGACACCGATTCCCCCAATACAGACATCTGACATGCAAGCATCATGTACACCCAGATCTCCACTACTCGGAACCGCTTGCTCGTTGTACCAACGGCATCGGGCCAACCTGATTCTCCCATTGCTCCACCTTTCTTGAGTGATGAGGATGCCGCTGCAGAGGAAGCAGTCAGGATGCTCCTCCCCAACAGGCACTGAACCTCATTATAGACCCAGGAAGAGAGCACCAGGGACCTGCCACCATGGCTCGCTAACCCCTGGATGTGCCCTCCCATGCCATTTCCCATCCAATGGCCACAATGGGATCCATGGACAGCCTACACGTCTTAATCCCACAGACTTCCCTCTTCCCACAGGAAGCCTATACGCATTGCCCATCAGTGCCGCCTTGCTGGAACCTGCAGATACGGTGTGGCAAACTCCTGCCACCATTAAATGTATGGATAGGAAATACCCGTGGCGCCTTTTTTTTATGTGTTTGCTCCCCTTGCTCTTAGAACCTGGCTATGCCACTGTGAGGAACATGGTCCCTAGGGGACGTTGTCCTCATCAAATGGAATGCTCCTCTCCTATATGCATTCCCACCAATACCTCTAATCTCAAGAGTAATACACAAAATATGAACCGACAGGGCCAAAATAATACTCATGAACCAACCAAAAATATGAACCAACATGGCCCAGACAGACTTGGTTTCCTTACCTGACATGCATGGAGATATGCACATTGTTCATTCTCCTTCACCTACCGAATCTTCTCTCGCAGGACAACGGTCAAGTTCTCCATCTGGACCTGGCAAAACTTCACCTGAAGGCATGGCTCCTTCATGGCTCCAACACAATGAACTAGCCTGCTCGGAACAAGTAAAATACATGTTAATAAACAGCAGGAAACATAGTACGCATTCTACTTACCGCCAAAAATGGAGTAGATTCTTTCTGTGATACTAGAACAAACAAATATCTGCAAGCTAGGCACCACTCCCACTAATTCTGGAATATCTACTATCTCTAAAGAACTCAGGGATCGCTATGAGCTTGTTGAAGATTCATCTCGTGGCCATAACAGCCTTCCATCAACATGTGGACGGGACCTCAATATTCGCACATCCGATTACTAAGTGATTTTTAATGGGCATACAGAATATGTACCCAGACATCCATGAACCAACACCAGCATGGAATTTAAATCTCATGCTCAAAAGTCTAACCAGAGGACCATTTGAGCCTTTAGCCACCTGCTCATTACTTCACTTATGAAAGTGGCATTCCTGGTCGCCATTACATTGGCACAAAGGGTCAGCGAGATAGAGGCTCTCATCACTCACCCCTCATACACAATGTTCTTCAAGAATAAAGTGACACTTAGAACACGCCCAAAATATATGCCCAAAATATCATCCTTGTTCCATCTAAACCAGCTGATTCACTTACCTACATTTCATTCTAACCCACATAATAATGCCCAAGAAGTGGACCTGCACACACTAGATGTATACCGTGCCTTGGGCTTTTATCTGAACAGAACAAAACCCTTCTGAAAATCCCCCAGACTATTTATGTCAACAACAGAACGATCAAAGGGATCTGCCACATCTATGCAAAGATTATCTAAATGGATATCTAGCCGTATCCATATGTGCTATTCACTACACAACACTGAAGCCCCTCTGGGCATCAGATCACACTCGACAAGAGCCTTATTGACTTCCATAGCATTTCTACACAATGTGCCCATTCTAGACGTATGCAAAGCAGCTACCTGGGCATCTGAACACACATTTCACGAACCATTATGCCATCACACTCAATTCAAGTTCAGACACAAGACTAGGCCTCACTGTACTAGCCTCAGCAATGAATGCAACTCTGAAGTCCCTTCCCTCCTCGTGAAGGCACTGCTCTACATTCACCTAAAGTGGAGCACCCACAGGGACGTCACTCGAAGAAGAAGAGAAGAGAGAAGTTACTCACCTTGTGCAGTAACTGAGATTCTTCGAGATGTGTGTCCCTGTGGGTGCTCAGCTACCCACCCTCCTTCCCTCTGCTTTGGAGTACGAGGTAAACACCTCACAGTAGAGAAGGAACTGAAGGGACCGGGGCATGCACGCGCTACATGAGGCACCAGTGGCTCCACGAGACTGCTACTGCACATGCGCGCCCTGACCAGACACTGCTAACGAAAATCTCCCATCAAGGGTGCCAGGATGCACCGACACCTAAAGTGGAGCACCGACCGGGACAGCACTCGAAGAAGCTCACTTACTGCACAAGGTGAGTAACCTTCTCTTAAGTGCAATGCATGAGTGATAATTGGCCAGTTGTGAATGCGGGGTCCCTGACAGGACTGAGGCATCTTCCCCATCCTGATGGGCTCTCTAATTTGATCTGCCCAGAGTGTAAAGATGGCCCTGGCACTGCAGCCACTGGGTTATTTCCACAGGGCCCCTGGAGGAGCCTGCTTGCTTTCTACCTCCTGCTTGTTTCCAGTTGTTCTCCATGAATTGCTTGCTGCACCAGGAGACTGTGCTCCAGATGCTTTGCTGGGATAACTCTGCTGACAGAACCTCCTAGTGTAGATACAGCTTATGCCAACAGAAGGAGTTTCTGTCAGCACAGTAACACCACCTCCCTGAAGAATCATAGGACTGGAAGGAACTCGTGGCAGGACTAAGTATTATCTAGACCCATCCCTGAGAGGTGTTTGTCTAACCTGCTCTTAAAAATCCCTAATGATGGAGATTTCACAGCCTCCCTAGGCAATTTATTCCAGTACTTAACCACCCTGACAGTCAGGAAGTTTTTCCTAATGTCCAACCTAAACCTCCCTTGCTGCAATTTAAGTCTATTGCTTCTTGTCCTATCCTCAGAGGTTAAGAAGAACAATTTTCTCCCTCCTCTTTGTAACAACCTTTTATGTATTTGAAACCTGTTATGTCCTCTTTTCCAGACTAAACAAACCCAATTTTTTCAATCTTTCCTCATGGGTCATGTTTTCTAGACTATTAATCATTTTTGTTGCTCTTCCCTGGACTTTCTCCAATTTGTCCACATTTCTCCTGAAATGTGGTGCCCAGAACTGGACACAATACTCCAGTTGAGGCCTAATCAGCGTGGAGTAGAGCGGAAGAATTACTTCTCGTGTCTTGCTTACAGCACTCCTGCTAGTACATCCCAGAAGGATGTTCGCTTTTTTTGCAATGGTGTTACATTGTTGACTCATATTTAGCTTGTTGTCCACTCTGACCCCCAGATCCCTTTCCGCAGTACTCCTTCCTAGGCAGTCATTTCCCATTTTATATGTTTGCAACTGATTGTTCCTTCCTAAGTGGGGGTTTTGCCGACATAGTGAGCAGGGGCGGGTGGAGTTCATACCACTGAATGACATAGGTATGCCAAAAAGGCTGTGTTGTAGATCTGTAGAGATCAAGGCAAAGAGCGGGTTAAACTGAGGGTGAGGACTATGGGATTGGGAGTCTCCTGGGGAAGGCTGAGCTCTGTAGCCTGCGTTGGGGGCAGAGAGAGAGAGGCCATGGGGAAATGGCAGGGTGCAGGTGCTATGTGCTGGCTGCAGGACAGTCTCTGTTTTTGGGGAGGTGTTTCTTTGCTCCCTGTCGAGGGAGAGGCTGACTCTGGGGGTCTGTCAGAGGTATGCTGACAGAAAGAGGCTGTTCTCTTTGTCTAACTCCGTTTGTTCTCCTGGCCATACTTGTGGCTTTAGTGGCAGTGTGATTGTCAGGCTATTTGTGCCCCACAAATCTCCTGGAAGTTGTCTCCAGTGCAGACTCTGGGGACTGGGGGTAGGGTCTGTATGGGAATGGCGGGGGCAACTCCCACCAGTCTCTGTCTCGGTTTTGTGGCTGATACAGAGAGCATGCTGCAAGGGAGTCTCTTGTGCAGAAGAGCCCTTCCAACTGAGCCGTGGAGAGACTGACCTCCTGGAAGGGAGATGCAAGAGCCCTGAACGCAGCTCAGAGGTGATGCCACCGTGGGGAGGCTTCCATATTTATTTCATTTTGCATCCCTGCTCCAGTCATTTTGTGCTCTAATGAGCAAGAGGAAAATAAATGGGAAGCAAGAAGAGAAGGGGACTGGTGGTCAGCATGCCTTGGTTAAGTGCGGGAAGCACCTTAATTGTTAGTCAGGGCTTGTCAGCTGCATCACAGGAGCTCTGGATAAAGTGTTCCAGTGAAGAAGATAATTGAAAATCAAAAAAGACTTTGTTAATTTGATTAGGCAGAGCCGTAGTTGAATTGTTCTTCATCAAAAGAGATTTAATTTTGACATGCAATTAAATCCTTCTGCTGTACTGCTGCCCTGCTCGTTCCCAGCAATGGGGATGGCTTGGCAGAAGGGGAGAGGGAGCTTTAAAGGATGGCAAAAAGCTTAGAGGTGCAGAGAGGGGGATGGAAAAGCTGTCAGAGAGGGGAAGGCACAGGGAAAGAGCAGCTGGAAGGAGACTGAAGGAATAGTGGGACTGAGAATGGGGTAGAGAGAATGGGGATCATTGCACAGGGAGGCAGGCATGAGAGGGCCATTTTTCTGGGGTTGCAGAGAGAGCCCTGCTCGGCCTGGGGGCATGGCCACATCCAGATGTCATTAGCTTGGTGTTGCGCGCAATGAAAGAGTTAACCTGGGGGAGTCCTATGTAGGGGCCATTGCCAGAATCCATTTGCTGTCATTAGCAAATATTACCAATTAAATGCTGACTTTGACTTACGTGTTATAATTGTGTAAAATAATTGCATTAAAGTAACATGCTGGGGGAGCCTTGCCTCCATTCTGTCTCCTAAACTATTCTTCAACCCTTAGCTGCCCTGGTCTCCCCTCATCCCAGCCCTGATGGTATCCAGCACAGCTGTCTGCTACAGGGAAGTCTTTGCACCGACCTCAAAATGGCAAATAGACCCACTCACACTGCGTGACTCCGTTTTCTTCACTCCTCATTTCCAACTTTTGGGGACTCTGCTAATACTAACCATGGTGGAGGAAGAGCTCTTGGATTTTAAATTGCCCAGGTATAGCTGCCTTGAAGGCCCAGCCCTGACTCTGGGTGACAATGAGTATGAATTTCACAAGGCAGATGACCTGGTGCCCCTCAGAGGCCAGCAGCAAAGGATCTCTCCCTACATGTTGTTGTTTTAGCCTGCAGGCTGAGCTATGCCCCGTCACCGTAGCCCAGTCAAGGCAGGAGGCCAGAGACACTGCAACAGTTGCACTTGGGATATGTCTACACAGGGATAAAAGACCAGCAGCGTGGCCGTGGTTGGCCTGGATCAGCTGACGTTCGGCCTTCGGCTCTAGAATCCTCCACTCTTGTGGGGTCCCAGAGCTTGGGCTCTAGTCCAAGCCCGAATGTCTACACAGTGATTTTTCAGCCCCAGAGCTGAGCCCCAATAGCCCGAGTCAGCTGTTTTTTGTTTTGTTTTTTAATCCCTGTACACATCCCATTGGAGACCAAGGGTAGAAGCCTTTGAGAACTGGCCCCGTTTTTGCTGCTTGCGTAGTGACACAGTGCAGACCGAGTCTGTTTGTTTGGACAGGGTTGCCCAGAGGGGACAGGTGTTCTAAGGGTCTCTCCTATCAAGACCAAGTAGCCCCTGGTGCCTGGAGGTGGGGGCTGGGGAGGCAACGTCCAAGGAAACTGCCAGCCATGGTTAGAGAGTGGAATTCCAGCTGAAACTGTAAGCTGGGCAGCAGAGGAGGTGCCTCCGAAAGGCACAGCCATTTGGAGGCTGGACACCGCTCACTCTGTTCCCAGCGCTGAAGGAAAACCCCAATGAAGGAAGAGGCCCGACTGTTCTGTGCCTCGCCTGGCAACCTCCCACATGATGCTTCACTTCTTTCTGTCTCTAAATGGGCAATGGACTTCAGCAGCAGCACCATCCTTTCCTCTCGCTCCCTCAGCTGTGGGGAAATAATTGAGCAGGGGACAAAGAGGCCAGGCTTAATTTAGTGGAGTCACTTTGTTCACAGGGGAATGTTACCTCTCTGGCAATATTTGACTAAACAGCTGGTTTAGCGTGGGTGCCACAAGCTGATTTATTCCAGGCGCGCAAGGCCTCCTGCAAGACTGCAGCTCCCTACTGTGCAGGGAGATTGGAGGAGCTGCAGTGCCCGGAGCAGGGCTCCCCACAAACTCCTGCTCCTCACTGTGCTGGTGAGGGCAGAGGAGTATTGCTGGAGCAGTAATCTCTCTGCTGCACAAACCGGGGGGGGGAGGGGATTGCAGGATAAAATCCCACCATTGGGGCTGCAGATTCAGAGCTAGCAATGACAGCAGGAGGACAGTGGGATGTGATGCTGTTTTAAAATGTAAGAGAGATGTTTTAATGTAGCCTGTAGTTATATGCATCCGAAGAAGTGGGCTGTAGTCCACGAAAGCTTATGCTCTAATAAATCTGTTAGTCTCTAAGGTGCCACAAGTACTCCTGTTCTTTTTAATGTAGCCTGTAGTCAGAGCGAAGAAAGGCCCTGCGAAGGGGTAGGGGTTTAAAAGAAAATCCAAGAGGCATCTGTTTGCTGCAGTTGGATTTTCACTCCATTTTCACCCATGGCAACAAAGGTCACAGTTAAATGGAGTTTGCAGTTCACAGATAGTCCACATCACAAAACCACTGCAGTTTGACACAACTTAGCATAGTTAGTAGTGCCTCTCTGTCAAGGCTGCAGCATATCTGTATGGGTGTGGGACTAGACTAGCAGGCAGCACTGCAGGTCAGGATTGAGGGGCGTCAGCAGAGCTGGATGGATGGCTGCAGGGCTGAAATAGCAGGGGATGCCGGAGGTCAGGACTGAGGCATCGGCAGAGCTGAGCAGGAGACATTTTGGCTAGTGGATTAATTCTCTTATTTTCCCAGATTCACTTTAAAATTCAACAAACCTCAACACAACCAAACCTTTCCCATTTTCTTTGCTGTCTTTAGCGTCTCAGACAGCTAATTAGCTGGTTGAGTTTCCAAGTTCTCGGCCATTAGCAAATCTTGCTGCTGTACTAGAGATGGGCCCTGCGCTGTACCAGTTCATTGTTCCTGGTCCCTTCCCTCAGCCTTGGCAGTAATGCTTGGAGGTCTGGGCCCCAAGGGATTGAGGGTGCTCAGATTTAATTCCTCTTAGACTGTATGGAGCCATAAGGAGACTCCATTTCTATTGCTGTTTACCTGCCGGCCCGGGTGGAGCTGCTCAAGGAGGAGATGGACTGGACTGAGCGATTTCACTGTCCACTGAAGGGCCATTAATGTGAATGAACACCCGGCAGGAACTCAGGCTTCTCATCTCACGGCTGGGCAGGGAACAGCATCTTGCTGCTCACTGGAATCAGTGCTGATCATGCAGAGCAAGCCACCTTCCCTGGCACAGACAAAACACTCCCCTGTGCACACAGTTCTCCCCCTGAGGAGAAGGAGAGAGTGACAGATGTGAGTCACGCAGCTTAGTGCAGTGGTTTTCAACCTTTTTTCATTTGTGGGCCCCTAAAAAGTTTCAAATGGAGGCCTGGACCCCTTTGGAGATCTTAGACATATCTGCAGCCCCCCAGGGCTCTGTGGGCACAGGTGGAGAACCACTGCCTTAGTGCACTACTGGAAGATGCTCAGACACTACAGTGATGAGGGCGGGATAAGAACTTGAACAGAATAGAATAGAGAACACAGGTGCGAGAATCCTTCCTTCTTCCTCTTCCTGCCTTACCTCACCCTGTTTTGCCAGGTTGGTACTGGATGTAATCCTGCCCCAAGTTACTCCTGGGTAATTCCAGTGACTTCAGCTCTCACTGGTTGCCCAACATGTGGATTGTTCTACTTCCCAGGGGTAAGAGGGTTTCTCACGGATCCACAGGATCAGTGCTATGCCCCCAGCTTTGGAACAGTCTCTAGGAGGAACGCTTTCAGTGGGCCAGACCTCCAAGGGGTCTCTTCCTTCAGGGTAGGCCATGTGGCCTCACTGCCTCCTGAGTCTGAACTTCTGGAACTCCAGCACTCCTGCTTCACACCATGAGCTGTTCAGTGAATCTTGATGGAGATGTGTACTCTTCAGGGATTAATGCACCTCACCAAGGATTTGCAGTGACACTTAAACACCGCTGTCAAAACAGTCAGGTTTGTTAGTCAACAGGCACAGAGCATAGGAAGCTCCTAGGTTAGCATAGAGAAAGGTTAAAGCATCATCCAAGTCCATTCTAATTAGCCCAGAGCCCAGCCAAGTTGTAGTGAACTCTGCGTTCAGGCTCTGACTTGCTTGGTCTGACCTCCGTGGTCATTTCCCAGGTGAGAGCCCAGACTCTTTCCAGGTGCCAACGCCAATCCACGATCTCACACCTTTGCAGTCCTTTGTTCTCAAGCTAGGGAATGTTGCTCAACTTCCCTGCTGAGAGGTGGGAAACTCCATTTCCCTCTGGGGTGTCAGTTGCTAGGTGTCAGTGCTCTGGTGATTGGATTTGCCCTTGTCCCTGTTCCTGTGGGGTGAGCCTCGGACAGCCTTTTTTTAATGACCCATTCAAGCTCAGGGAGATGGGTGACATTCATTCCTATGTCTCATAGTCTCCCTATGAGCAAACAGTCCTTCGAGTGCATGCACGTGTTCATTCCAATGTAGGTGTGTGCATGCCCCGAGCACAGTTGCCAGAATTTTTCCCTTAGTGGTATCTGTAGATTTGGCTCCAGCGCTCTCTGGTGCCATTTGCTCATAGCACCAATATAAAGGGCGCTGTCAACCCCACACCCCTTCAGTACCTTCTTATCAACCATGATGGTTGTTGGAATTTCCCTCATTACTCAGGCAATTTTTTCCAGTGTTTTTTCTTCCCTTTCTTGTGTATATAGTTATTGTAGTTTACTTAGTTTGTTAGTTAGTAGTAGTTTTAGTAGTTAATGAGTTTTGGACGCCTCCGTACTTGGTTGGAGAGGCTTCTCAGCTCTCCAGTGCTGGGGCATGCCTCGGTCACTGGGCTTCAAGCCCTGCATTTCCTGTGGCAAGTCCGTTTCCTTGAGTGACCTGCACTCAAGCTGTCTCAAGTGCTGAGGGGAAGCTCATCAGAAAGATCATTGCCAGATCTGCAGGGACCTCAAATCCATATCAAGAAAGACCGGCAGGTGAGGTTGGAGGTCCTTCTCATGGAGGCAGCCCTAAGACCAGTGTCGGAGCTGCACTCGGACTCGGCACCGAACACAGCTTCAGTGTGGAGTGCTCCTCCCACCAGTCGAGGTTCACGTCATCAGTCCTCCTCCCTGGTGCCTAAGGAGAAGAACCATAAGCAGCAGGAGAAGAGTTGTTCCCCAGTGCTGAAAGAAAGCAGGCAAGGGGATCTGGATAGAGCGAGACTTGTGTCGGGCCGCTGTCCCTCTCCGGCACCGCAGCAGCCATCTCTGCTAGCCTTAGTACCCCCGCAAGCTCTGCTAACTCTGGCATGGGAAGTGCCATCCTCCAGCAGACACTGTACCGGTCAGTTTGCAGAACCGTTCAACCCCAAAGGCATTTGCGGCTGCTAGAGACCTACTCACTCTCCCAGTCCCAGAGTTCCCGGAGATTCAGGACTCTGCACCGCTGGTACCAATGAGTGGCAGAAAGCCATTCCCCAGCTTTCGTGCAGCACCATGGCCACCCTCTAGGGAAAACCCCCTAGGGGAGCCTCGGCTCAGACTTCTCCATGGTGCCATTCACTGGCACTGAGAGGGTCAGCACCGCCTTGGTCTCCTCACTGCAGCTTGTCTTCCTCATCGGAGTCCGAAGTGGGGTCCTACTCTCCCCACCATCAGGACTGCCCACACAACTCCCCACGCTATTCTTACCCTGCTCTGGCCTCAGGCATTATGGTGCCCCTCAACGCTTGGCCTCTGGGACCATGGGGATTGCAATGGCCATGCAATGGCCTTTTTGGAACCCATGAGGGTTCCAGGGAACTGTTTTGAGGCGTTCATATTCTGTGGCCTCAGAAAGTAGGGCACCTCCAGTATTGCACTGCAAGATTCCCGACCCAGACTCCAGTGCTGAGCCCTGTGCCAAACCTCAAGAGAAGGTCCCACAGGTCTCGGTGGAGACAGAGGAAGGGGCAGAGGCCCCTTAATCAGCCTTAGCATCTTTTTCCTCTTCCTCAGATGAGGCAGTGTGTCCCCACTTAAAAATGACCAGAAGGCCCACCAGGACCTATTAAAGTGGGTGGCTTCAAACTTGGATATCCAAACTGAAATGGTAAAAGAAATGACACACGGTTTACTGGATATTTTGACATCAGCGGGTCCCTGAAGAGTAGCTCTATCCATTAACAAGGCGATCATGGACCTGGTTAGAGTGCTCTGGAAGACCCCCACTTCCCTCCCTCCTGCTGCCAAAAGGACAGAGCGCAAATACGTCATACTAGCCAAGGGGTATGAATTTCTGTTTTCACAGCCCCTCCGGGTCCCTAGCGGTGGTGGTCACCAATGAGAGGGACCATCAAGGTCAAGTGGGCCCCACACATCAAATGCAAAGGACCCTAAAAAGCTGGATTGTTTGGCCGAAAAGCCTACTCAACAGGTGGACTACAACTCCAAATAGCAAACCAGCAAGCTTTGCTAGGCTGCTATGATTTCAGTATGTGGAAGCAATGCAAAAATTTAAAGACATGCTCCCTCAAGAGGCCGGACCAGAGTTTTCTTTGCTAGTGGAAGAAAGGAAAACAGTTGCCTGGGACTCCCTGCAGGCAGCCTTGGATGCCACTGATTCTGTGGCGAGATCGATGGCCACAGCTGTTACCATGCTCAGAAGCTTATGGTTATAGTCCTTGGGTTTTCCTCAGGAGGTACAGCAAACCCTCCAGGATCTCCCATTCAAAGGGCCCTTGCTCTTTTCAGAGCAAACAGACGCCACACTCTATGGAGTTAAGGACTCTAAGGCAACTTTTAAATCTTTGGGTCTGTATACGCCGGCAATGTCCAGAAAACACTACAGGCCTCAACAGACTGGACGCTATTTCGCTGTATCTCAGTTCTGGATCCAGTTACCCCTTTGTTTTCCATCTGACTCTCCCGCTTCCTCAATGCCTGGACCCACATTACCGCAGACCATTGGGTTCCAAGCACAATAGAATTAGGTTATACCCTCTGTCTTCCCATCCTCTTCCCTGTCCCTCTTCAGGGAGCCTTCTCACAAGCAAATATTGGAACAAGAAGTACAAATCCCTCCTTCGGGTGGGAGCTGTGGAAGGGGTTCCACACCATTTAAGAGGAGAGGGCTTTTAGAATTAGTAAGTGATGGGAATAAAACACAACGGCTTGTCCAAAGCTCAGGTGGAATCTGACGTCCATCTCATCTGCTTGACCTTCTGGGCCTTAGTAATAAGCGTTCAGAAATCCACCCTTATCCTTGTACAAAAGATAAGAGTTCATAGTGGCAGTTCTCAACTCCGTACGGGTGAAGGCCTGATTTCCGGAGAATCGTTTTTGCTCAACCTTGACCCTGATAAGTTCCCTTCAGACATATCCAGTCACCACAGTCTGGATATGTTTGAGCCTACTGGGCCACATGGTATCATATGTGGTGAAACACACAAGGCTATGTCTCAGATATCTCCAGACCTCGCTGGCCACAGTATATCCACCTTTGCATCAACACCTGGACATGGTACTCACCATCCCACCATAGAGCTTCGATTCGCTGACTTGGTGGCTGAACCAACACAAGGTCTGTGCAAGAGTACCTTTTTCAAGGCTCCAATCGTCGGTGACCCTGGTCTCCAGTGCCTCGGTGCTGGGTTGGGCAACCCACCTAGGGCACCTCAGGACTCAAGGTCTATGGTCTCAAAAAGAGCTCTCTCTTCATATCAATATCAGGGAGCTCGGGGGGGTCTGCCTAGCCTGCCAAGCATTCCTACCCCACATTACGGACAAGATGGTTTCTGTTCTCACAGCTAATACAACTGCCATGCACTACATCAACAGGCAGGGCATAGCACGTTCTTCCCCACCATGTCAGGGGGCAATCCAGCTGTGGGAGTTCTGCATCGCACACACAATTTATCTAGAAGGATCTTACCTGCCAGTGCACAGAACCAACTCGCACTCCCCACGAGTGGCCTCTTCAACAGGACATCTTCCAGTGGTGGGGGACTCCCCCGATTGACCTGTTTGCTACCTGCGACAACAGAAAATGCCCTCAGTTTTGCTCCCTGTGGGGCCACAGCCTGGGGTCTCTTATGGACTCCTTTCTGTTAGCATGGACAGCTCACCTATATTATGCCTTTTCCCCCATTCCATTGATACACCAGGTTCTGACGAAGATCAAGCAGGTTCGAGTATGGGTCATCCTCATAGCCCCAACATGGCCAAGACAGCACTGGTTCACCACCCTGTCAAGCCTTTTGGTGGAGACCCCAATCCGGCTTCTGCTATGCTTGGACCTGATCTCCCAAGACCATGGTTAGCTGCTCCTCCCGAATCATGGCTCTCTTCATTTGATGGCCTGGAACTACCTGAAGAGCATGCTTGCTCAGAGCAGGTCCATAAAATCCTAGTAAGGAATATAAAACCCTCCACCAAGGCGACTTACCTGGCAAAGTGGAAACAATTCTCCACCTAGTCTTCACAGCACGATGTGCCACCTGAACAGGCCTCATTGAAAATTATTTTGGAGTACCTTCTGACCTTGAAGCAGCAAATCTGGCCTTTTCTTCAATTAAGGTCCACCTGGTGGCCATTTCAGCCTTCAACAACAGGTCAATCTTTTGGCACAAAATGGTAATCAGTTTTCTCAAAGGCCTGGAGAGGGTGTATCCTCAGGTAAAGGAACGAGGATTGAGAGTTATGTTGTTATCCCCTGCCTCCAGCATGAGAGACTCTCGCTTGTGCATAGCTGAGTGTCAGCCCTCCATCCCTACCAGTCTGTCAGCCATTCAGATATTCTCCTCTGGGTTTTGCCAGCCCTTTCTTTGCCTTGCAGTTCGACAGTAGGTCCACTCTAGTCCCAAAGTCCCTTTTGAAGCATTTTCCTGTGAGATCTAGACCCTCACGCTGTTACATGGTTTTCCCAAAGGAACAGCAAACCCTAGCTTAGAATCATAGGACTTCTATCCCCTGCACTCAAGGCAGGACTAGGTATTATCTAGCCCATCCCTGACAGCGTTTGTCTAACCTGCTCTTAAAAATTTCCGATGGCAGAGATTCCACAGTCTCCCTGGGCAGCTCAGGATCAGCACTTTGCTTACTATCACAGCACTTAGATATATTTATAATGAAAACAAGAATATGTTTATTATCAAATATTCAAGTGATAGTGAGTAAGGATATTGGAAACAAATGGTTACATATAAAACAAAAACATAACACGGTTTTCTAGAGATTAAACTTAACAGGTTAACCCCCTGTCTAAAGAAGTATTATCTCACCCAAAGTCTTCTGCAGTGTTTTCAACCAAGACTGGTTGTGATCCTCTTTTCATCTTTGCCATCCAGCTGTACCCACAAAGTTCATTGTCCTTGCTCACAGACAGGGTAGCCACCAGTGGCTTGTTTTTCTTGTGGGCTGCTTCCCTGTTGATTTCACATTCCTTCGTTAACAATTGACTATGTATGGAAATGAGTATTCATTGTGTTAGTTTACAATGCTTAATGTACATCCTGACACAGAGAGAGGTGAATAAACCTCTCTTGTCTGACAGAAAACCTGTTAGTCACCTCTGCTGGTGACTAACACCTTGATACAGACTCCAAGGACACATTTCCAGCATATCTCCATAACTCCTTACATAGCATCAGTACATCCATTTCATAATGATGTTAAGAGCCACTGTGAGACCAGCTTTCATTTGAGATCTCACATGACCTTCTTTGGTGAACCAGAGTCAGGATATACCTGTACATCTCTGTACCCCCTTGTCAGTTGGCATTAAGAGATTCGTGGATCATACCTTCTCTCAAATATTCCTGGGGTGGTGCTCTAAGCAGCAGCACCCAGCTACCGATGCCAGTGGGCTGATTGGCTGGGGAGGTGGAGGGCATGCATCACTGATGGTGCTGTACATCTTCCCTTGATAATTGGAATGGCAGATGAGAGCCCTGGGAATTGAGGTTCTCCTCTGGGTGATAGGTGGTTTGGATTTGCCTGGCTGTAGAAATGAGCTCGCCATGTCTGAATGTCCACTCCAGTCTTCCAAGGAGCAAGAGTGAAACCTAGGCCATGTCTACACTGCAACACTAAAGACACTTTTCTGAGGGTCCCCATGCAGACAAGCCCGTACACTAGAGTTTCCTAGTGCATTTGGCCACCTAAGCAACTTTATTGGCAAGAGAATGAAACGCTGACAGCGAATTGTAATGATAAAAAGGCATATGGCACAGACTCACTGAGCCCTTTGGGATTGGGTGCCCGGCCTCTCCCAACAGTTGGGGTGCTCTAATAATTTAGAGTTGGGGTGTGGCCCTTCGTGGGAGGCATTGTGTTCTCAACGAGGAGTTGGGAGTCAGGAACTCATCCTGATTCTGATACTGACTCCTTCTGCCTCTTGGGCAAGACATACATACTCAGTTTCTCCATGTGTAAAATGGTAATGCCACCGGCTTCTGCCCCAGGGGCATTGTGGGTGAATTAATATGTTAATTTGCTAAATGTTATTTCCTGTACTCTGCGGCTCACCTGGACTTTCCTTTTTTGGCCAATTCTTTTGCAGAACGTGTACTAGCACAGCACTATGTTATGCAGCCTCTCTTCCCGTGAACTGTAAATAGTGTAGGGGTGTGAATTTTCTTGGTATTGCTTAGCTGGTAAATTTCAGGGCTAGTGCTGTTCCAATCGCCTTTCAAAGTGCTAAATAAGAGCTTGGAAACACTGTAGGAGGAGCAGGAAAATGCAGCTACCTCACTGCCCCCACCACCCTTCAGGCTCATAAAGGAGTCTCAGACCCATGGAGCATGAGTTGTTAGTGGGCATGCTGAGGAAGATTGCAGTGAGTTCAGAATCTGCTCAGAACAATCAGACCAGGCAAGACTACGTAACAGCAATACCCTTGGGAAGGTGCTTAGTGCTCTGCCCGTGGCTTCTTATACTCTTTCCCGCTCTTCTTCTCCTTGCTAGTGAGAAGATTCAGATAATACAAGAGGGTCAGTAGGGACCCTGGGCTGCTCTTTGGTACCTGGGGCCTTGTCCACACAAAAAAATTAGGAGCCATCATTCACCACTGTGAATAGTAATGCTGGAGGCTGTAGTGCAGAAAAAAATCAGGTCTCTTCTCTGTCCCCGCTCTGAGTAAGGATAGATGACACGGTGTAAAAACGTCTGCATTAGAGCTCCAGCTCACATGATGACTACCTGCAGTGATGAAGGATGGGCCATGATTTAACTCGAGGAGATTAAGGAGCTGATGCTACTTGTGAATGATGTTGGTTGTAAAACAGAAGGATTTGTATTGTGTTCATGTGGGCATGCGTGCGTGTGTGCAGTACTTTGGACTGCCCTGTGCATAAGTACCTATTGGTGTTTGTACTGTATCACCATAGATATGGTGGATGAACTTTCCATTGCAGGAATGGACTTGGCAATAAAAGAGCTGGAGAAATTTTTTAAATAAGGGTCCCTCCAAATCAAAGAGGGGGAACAATAGAGAGAACTTAGGGGGAAAGAAAAAACATGCAAAGCTAGAAGCTGCAGCTGCCTCTGGTTTGGACACAGCAGCCCTTGCTAGCTTTGTGTATCGTGTTTACCTCGACCATGTTGGCTTGTTGCCTTATTTGTTCTCCTCTAATTGAGCAAATGCGCTGTAGGCAGTGAAGCTAGGCCAGCATTGACTTTAGTAGAGGAAAGCATCAATAAAACGCTGCATGTTAGGAGGCTGACTCTAACACTGTCAGACTACTGGAGTTTTGAAGTTGCACTTTATTCATGATGTTTTGATTTCTCTTGCTCTGGGGACTTCTACTGTGATAGATTGTGATGCAGTACCAGAACAATATCGTATACAAGAGCAGCTTGCTTCCAAAACAGACATTTGCCACAAGAGCCCAATATTTTCTCCAGTTTTTTTTTTTTTTTTTTTTTTTTCCAGTAAAATTGGTGGGTGAAGAAATCATAAGCCTCATACAGTTCAGTCAGCCAGAATTAGCAGCCAGAAAGTTAATTTTGCTGGTAGGCTGTTGATGGTAGTTTATATTACAGTAATGCTGGATTCATTGTGTCTCTTGGCTACTTAGACTGCAGTAGTGCTGGTAGGAGTTGCTTTTACTCTAAGAGTTTGACCCTCCACTCTTGCTAGTTATGCTGCTGACTATGTTACCTAGTTTCTCTATTGCTAGTGAGTTTATGTTCTTGTATTGCTAGTGTTAGTTAATTTTAGTTGTTACTGCACAGCAAGCCAGGCTGTGAATCTGCAGCACACCAGCTGGCCGCACAGTAACTCACCGTGTGAGCACAGCTACAATGCAGTGAAAGTTGCATAGTGCAGCTGTAGTGGTGTCCGCATTGCGAGACTTTTACTGCTTTGTAGTGGTGTCCACACAGCAAATTACTGCATGGGAAGCTGGTGTGCTGCAATTCACAACCTGGCTTGCTGTGCAGTGACTCGTCGCATAGACAAGCTCTTATGCTATGTCTACTCTAGCACTTTTGTGTGTGTGTGTGTGTGTGTGTGTGTGTGTGTGTGTGTGTGTGTGTGTGTGTGTGAAAACACCCCCCTGACTGACTGACTACGTTTCACTGACAGAAGAGCGGGTGTGGACAGCACTATGTCCATGGGGGAGACTCTCCTGCCGACACAGCTACCGCTGCTCGTTGGGGGTGGTTTAATTATGCCAGCAGGAGAGCTCTCTCCACTGCCACAGAGCGGCTCCACAGGAGACCTTACAGCGATGCAGCTGCAGCGGTACAGGTCTGCGCTATAAGATCTGTAGTGTAGCCATATACTTAGTGCAGTGATTCAGGTGACACACTGCTCCTTAGACTGAAGCTGCAGATAGTCCTAGCCTGTGCTTGCTGCTTTCCACGATTTATTTGTGGTTGAAATGTGCATGAATGAAGTATTGTATTTAGTCTTTTCTGCTCTCCCTAAATCCTTCCAGCTGTGGAAATCCTCTGTTATTCCCATTGCTGGTGCTATAGTTCTTGCACTTTCTGCTGTTCACTTACCATTGACATTGTATTGGGAAGTGGTGAGGCTGTTCTGTTCTTTAACTATCGGTGTTGGTTCCAATGCAGCTATTTTGTGATCTGTTCTGGTTACTGATTATACAGTTCTCCTTGTACCTTGTGAATTTCACAGGCATGAAATCCATTAGCAATTGTAGATATAGACTCCTGAGCATATCTGTTTAGTCCCTGTTGTCCGTATATAGACAATCTAGCTGTCCCTTCAGTTTGATTTCTTTGGGGCATGTTATCAAATAAGCTGGAGATTCATGTACAGAAAATATATTCTGTTAACACATTTTTCGTGTGCCATTGTCCAGTATCCTGTCAGTTCCTTCTTACCCCCTATAATGGTTGCTGGAACAGCTTCTCTTGCTTCGGCAAGGTGATTCTCAGTGGTTCTCGCTGTTTTTCCTCCATTCCTCTTTTCTTTTTCCCAAGAGTTGTTGTCTTCAGTTTATCTTCTTAGTAGTCAGTGTAAATAGTTAGACTCTCACATCTGTCTGGCGGGGTGTTCTCTGCTCCTGGAGCTGGGCATGCTCCAGGTTTCAAACCCTGTGCATCCTGTGGCAAGCCCATGCCTGTGACTGACCCATACTCCAGCTGTCTGAAGTGTCTGGGGGAGACTCACCTGCGAGAGTGTTGCCAGATCTGCCACCAGTTCAAGCCTCATATGAAGAAGGACGGGGAGGCTAGGTTAAAGTCCATCCTAATGGAAGCTGCACTCAGACCAACGTTGGAGACAAGCCGGTCGAACTCGGTACCAAGTACCTTGGCGTTGGTGCGGAGCACTTCTCCTGTGGCATGGGACTCTCGACTCCTCTCCCCTTCACCAATGCTGAGAAAGAAGCACAAAAAGCAGCAGTCTGAGAGGGGATGTTTCCCCGACCTGGAGGAGTGCAGCAGGGTGCAACCTGTGTCGGTCCCCTCCCATACCCCCATTCCTCAGGTTGCACCATCGACTCCTCCCTGCTTGCATGTGCTGTTGAGTCTGGTGCAGGATCAACCGCCAACAGCAGGGGGACATCACGGTGCCATTAACCCCAGAGGCACTTCTTGTAGCCAGGGACTTACTGGCAGTCTCGGTACCACCGGCACCAGTGGTGAAGACGAGCAGAAGGGAGCATGTTGCCCCAAGCTTCTATTCAGTTCCGGGTTTTCTGGTACTGTCCAGAGGGAAACTGACCCTGCTGAGGTCAGTTAAGGCTTCCCTGCTCCGTCACCATTCACTGGACCCTCAGCACCAGCTAGTGGAATTGATGAGTATTGCTCCTTCATGGTCCCCGCAGGCTGACTTGTCATCAGCGTCTGAGGTGGAGTTGTGCACCCAGCCAAGGGGCCAGTACCAGTACCCTGTCAGTCAGCCCTACATTCCGGTGGATCCTGGGGCGGGTACCCCTCTGGGTGCATGGCCCAGTGGACAGTGGCTAAGTAAATGAAATCAAGAAGGGTTCTGGTTATTGAAGGGGGTCTCTGCATCCTGGGCACTCTCTACTTTTCTGAATGTTCTTTTACACTTCCCAGCTTGGGCTGGGATTCCACAATGTAATGTGAACTCCAAAAGCTGAGATCTCTGAAAACCCCAGGCTAAGGTGTGGGGATGGAGGAGCAGCCTATCTCGAAGAGGCTGCTCTGCTATCAACCTTCTTCCTGCTTTGATGGCTGAGTAAATACCCAGTAGGCAGCTCACATTAGAGCAAGGCGGCTGTATTATTTGCAGAGAGGCTGGGGAGTCTCTGAGGAGAGCCAGCCCAACTTGCATATTAAAAGAGAAATTGCAATTAACAATCAAAAAAGACATTTTTGTAACCTTTTTATTGAAGCCTTAATAAACAAAGAAGCAGAGAAATCTGCATATGCATTTGTGAGATATAAAAGTGACTAAATCAAGATGAAACAGTATGAAACCTGGACTTTCCTTCCTTTCCAGTTAGATAAATAAAATAATATGGCAGAAAGAGAGAAAACGAAAGGAAAGGAGTGAAAGAAATGGAGTCATGAGGCTTCCCATCTACCGAGAGCTCTGCAGTCCCCATTGCTTGTTCCCTTTGAATTCAGGAAGGCATTTGTGTTTGAATCAAAGGAAGGCTTCCCTTGCTTTCCCCTGGGAGCTGTGTTGAGCGGGATTTAAAGAGACATTGGAAATGCACCAGGAAGCTGAGAAAGGAAGAAAAGCCAGAGTGTGGACTTTAACCCAGAAAGTGAATAGGAGCTAGACACAATGTGTCCTGTAGGACAGGTTCAGTGTTCCCATATGTCCTTAGAAACTCAGAGCCTCCCAGTTATGAACCATGGAAAGATATTGAATGTACAGTCAGCAAAGGAGCTGATGAGATGGAGCAATGGATTAGGAAAAGGCAGATGGATTGACCACCAGCTATGTTGGTATATTAGATGTCAGTCCAAAGATATAATAGATGGTGCAAAACACAGATCAGTCAGAGAGGCCTGCCACATCCATCATAAAGATAGGAGAGGCTGGTTGATGTAGCAATGGTGCCTGTAAAGGCAGAGATGGTTACATCAGTGCTGCCTATTGGAGAAGCTAATGATTTTTATACATTTTAGTGCCACAGATGCACATGACACTTTACAGTTATAAAAAATATAGCTAAAACAGCAAACAAGGTCCCTTCCTGAGCAGTCTAAATGCACAAATGGTGCAGTATAGTTAACACAAAGATGGCTGTACTGGTGGTGCTTGTATGGGAAGGAGTAGAGATGGCTCTAGGGACAGGCTGTGGCCTAATGGTAAAATATTTAATAATGGGCTTGTCAATCTAGCAGAGAAAGGTACTAGACAAATTCTGACTGGAAATAAGGCATACATTTTCAACAGTGAGAGCAGTGAACCAAGTGTCATGGTGAATTCTCCATCACTGACAATTTTTAAATCAAGATGGGATGTTTTTCTAAAAGATCTGCTGTGGGAATTGTTTTGGGGAAGTTCTGTGCCCTCTGCTATACCGGAGGGCTGACTGGATGATCACAGTGGTCCCTTCTGGCCTTGGAATCTATGAATAAATCGATGAAAAGGCCCAGGGTGGGGAATTAGAAGGCCATGTTGCTGATTGGTGGTGTGACCTTGAGCAAGTCTTTTGGCCAAAATGTTCAAACTTGGGCTACATAAATCTGTATTTAGGCACCTAAATAGTGAGTTTCCAAATGTTGGCCTCAATCAGTATGTGCCCTGAGTTTTCCCTGTCTGTGAAATGGGGATATTTGCCTATCACACAAGGGTGTGATGTTCATAAATTCCAAGGCCAGGAGGGACAGTTGTGATCATCTAGTCTAACGTCCTGTACAGCGCAGGCCTAGAGTAGATCTTTTAGAAAAACATCCAATCTTGATTTTAAAATTGTCAGTGATGGAGAATTCCCCATGATCCTTGATAAGTTGTTCCAATAGTTAATTGCTCTCACTGTTAAAAATGTATGCCTTATTTCCAGTGTAAATTTGTCCAGCTTCAACTTCCAGCCATTTGAGTGTGTTTTGTACTTTTTTCTGCTAGATTGAAGAGCCCATTATTAAATATTTGTTGCCCATGTAGGTACTTACTGACTGTAATCAAGTCACCCTGTATCTTCTCTTTGTTAAGCTAAATAAGTTGAGCTCCTATAAGGCATGTTTTATAATCCTTTAATCATTCTCTCAGCTCTTCTCTGAACCATCCCGAATTTATCAACATCTTTCTTGAACTGAGGGCACCAGAACTGGACACAGTATTCCAGGAGCGATCAAACCAGTGCCAAATACAGAGGTAAAACAACCTCTCTGCTCTTACTCGAGATTACTCTGTTTATGCATCCCAGGATTTCATTAGCTCTTTTTGCCACAGTGTCACGTTGGGAGCTCATGTTCAGCTGATTATCCATCACAACCCCCAAATCTTAGAGTCAGAGCTTCCCAGGATAGAGTCCCCCAACCTGTAAGTATGGCCTATATTCTTTGTTACTGGATGTATACATTTACATTTAGCCATATTAAAATGCAAATTGTTTGCTTGCATCCAGTTTACTGAGCAATCTAGATTACTCTGAATCAGTGACCTGTTCTCTTCATTATTCACCACTTACCCAATTTTTGTGTCATCTGCAAACTTTATCAATGATGATTTTACGTTTTCTTCCAAGTCATTGATAAAAATGTTAAATAGCGTAGGGCTCAGAACCGATTCCTGTGGGACCCCACTGGAAACAGACTTGCTTGGTGACAATTCCCCGCTTACAGTTACATTTTGAGATGTATCAGTTGGCCATTTTTTTATTCATTTAATGTGTGGCATATTAATTTTATATTCTAGTTTTTTAATCAAAATGTTGTGTGGCACCAAGTCAAATGCCTTAACGGAAGTCTAAGTATATTACATCAATACTATTACCTTTATCAACCAAACTAGTCATCTCATCAAAAAAAGTGTAATGTTTGTAAAGTGCTTTGGGATCCTCTGACTCAGGCCTGGTCTACAGTGAGGAGATGAGTCAACTTAAGTTATGCTAGTTACGTTATGAAATTTAAGTTGACAAAGCTTAGATCAACTTAGGCTAGGTCTATACTACCCGCCTGAATCGGCGGGTAGAAATCGACCTCTCGGGGATCGATTTATCGCGTCCCGTCGGGATGCGACAATCGATCCCCGAATCGGCGCTCTTACTCCACCAGCGGAGGTGGTAGTAAGCGCCGCCGACAGAAAGCCGCAGAAGTCGATTTTGCCGCCGTCCTCACAACGGGGTAAGTCGGCTGCGATACGTCGAATTCAGCTACGCTATTCACGTAGCTGAATTTGCGTATCTTAAATCGACTCCCCCCTGTAGTGTAGATGTACCCTTAGAGCGGTATCTACACTGCGCTATGTCGACAGGAGACGCTCTCCCGTCGACATAGTTTCCACCTCACAGGGAGGTGGAGTACTGAAGTCGACAGGAGAGCATTCTGCCATCGACTCATCGTGTCTTCACCAGATCCACTAAATCGACACCGCTGCATCAATTTAGCCAGTAGTGAAGACAAGCCCTATGATATATAGAAGTACAAAGCATTATTATTCTTGCTACTGTGTCAGTGGTGCCTATTGGTGAAGGGTTGTTTCTGCCAGCACAATATGTTTATGATGTGGATGGTCAGAGAGGTATTCTCAAATGCTAAGGGATACACAAGCCTCTGTGTTACACAGAAAGGCTTATTGGCTACATAGTTGGATGAGGCAGATTGATCAGAGATATAGAATAATGTATTGTCAGATGGGTGGCCACGTAGCCCATTGATTGTGTGGCTAGGGGAAGAGATGACTGAGTAGTAGCTTGTTGAGCCTTTGCAGAGAGAGAGAACTATTACCTACAATGCAGGTGTGTGGATGATGAGATGAACAGATGGAGAGATTTACGCATTAGGCAGACACAACCATGTCCATTGATAGATTGGGCTAGTTGGGCTAGTCTGGAGCTGCACTCTTGCTCTCCACCACACGTAACAGAAATCCATTTTGCCATGCGGATGGGCCCTGTGATATTTCAGGGCTCCACCCACAGCCAGCCCAAAACAACACACAAATTGACTGCCACGAGTAATTCCTGACCATACACAGGTAGGTTTATAATCCTACCTCAGTTTTATCACAACCAATTTAAAACACCAATTGCTGTTTCTCCTTCTTTCCAAAAGAATTTAATCAGTTTACCAAAAAAAACCCAAATAAAAATCAATGAATTTGATTCTAAGCAAGTTTTCTCAGTTCAAATTTGTGATTATAGTTTAAAGCGTGCCCTGTGGAGTTTTTAGTGGTTCTGGTATAATCTCACTGCTTCTAAATTGCTGACACCAGTAACCCTGTAAATTAGTAGATGGTGGAGGGCAATTTCCTGGCTTCTTACTTTTGTTTTTATGGTTTGATTTGATAATAGAGTTTTTGGGTCAAAACCAGGAATTCCTTAATTGACAGAGAGGGTTTGCCCCAATTCAGCTATTGTATAAGACTGAATTGCACATGAGCTGGTGTCTGGGAGATATTGTATATGTGGTCATGTATGGGCATGTGTGAGTGGTGGCTTTTCAGCTGGGTGTGGATACAGACATATCTCCATGTAGTTGTGTGTGTGAATGTCCCTTGACGGTGTGCAAGTGTATTTCAGGGTGTGGCTGTTCCATGGGGACACTGTGTGGCTAAGGAGCGGGAGGTTGTGTGTGTAGGGTGAGAGATAGGTGCATGTAGTGTGAACAATGCCCTGCAGAATGGAATATTGATGGAACTGCATACAGTTATTAAGTCTTGGCATGGGTTGGTTCTTTAGCAAATGACTGTTCTGTAGGAGGCAGATGGGGTTGGAGATCCATTACAGCAGCAGAGCAGGCTTTAGTGGGGCAGCATGGTGAGGGCTCGGGGCTCCCACGATGGGGATGTTCAGAAGGTGATGTTGGCTGCCACCAGATGGGCTGATTATACTGTGCTCTGGATTTTGCTGATTCTTACTCGAATGGAGGGATTCTGCTCCCTTACTCTTGACAGATTCAAATAAGTTGCCCCCATCAGCTCCTCCTGGCCTTTTCTGTGTAACCCCCTTTCATGAACTTTGATTCAGGAGTGAGACCAAAACAACACTGTGAAATGCCCCTAGTTCCTTGGCTACACTTGCAGCTGTACAGCGCTGTGAGTTAAATCTGACTTCATACAGCTGAGTAGGGAAAGCGCTGCAGTCTGTCCACACTGACAGCTGCCCAGCGCACTGTCATGGCCATATTGGCAGCATTTGCTGTGCCATTGGGAGCGGTGCATTATGGCCAGCTATCCCACAGAGCACCTCTTCCCATTCTGGTGCCTTGGGTTGTGGGAAAGGGGCGTGGGTGCGGGGCATTCTGGGTCCTGTCCCAACGCCCTGTGGTGCATTGCTTTGCATCCCAGAAATCCCTTTGTTTCCGTCTACCTTTGGCACCATCTCTCAACGGTTTCTGTGCAGTGCGATCTGTTGTCTGCGGGAAATGGAGCCTGAACTGCTGAGGCGTATGCTGACTTATGTCACCAGCACGTCACGTTTGGCTGTCGAACTATTCCTTAAGATCCAAAGTGACAGTGAGAGTGAGGAGTCCAACGATGCTATCGAGCTGCGTAACGCGTACGACACGAAATTGCTTATGGCAGTCACGGACATGCTCAGCACCGTGGAACGCCGCTTTTGGGCTCGGGAAGCAAGCACTGAGTGGTGGGATCACATCGTCATGGAAGTCTGGGATGATGAGCAGTGGCTGCAGAACTTTCGGATGAGAAAAGCCACTTTCATGGGACTGTGTGAGGAGCTCGCCCCCATCCTGCGGCGCAAGGACACGAGATTGAGAGCTGTCCTGCCAGTGGAGAAGCGGGTGGCTATTGCAATCTGGAAGCTGGCAACTCCAGACAGCTACCGGTCGGTCGCAAACCAGTTTGGAGTGGGAAAGTCGACCGTTGGAATCGTGTTAATGCAAGTTTGCAGGGCCATTAATCGCATCCTACTCAGAAGAGCCATGACTCTGGGTAATGTGCAGGAAATAGTGGATGGCTTTGCACAAATGGGGTTCCCTAACTGTGGAGGGGCAATAGATGGGACGCACATTCCTAGTCTGGCATCACCCCACCTAGGATCCGAGTACGTTAATCGGAAGGGGTATTTTTTCCCAGAGCGGAAGATCACGGTAGGGGAAGTCAAAATGCCCATTGTGATCCTTGGAGATCCCGCTTATCCGTTAATGCCGTGGCTCATGAAACCCTACACTACACAGGGAGCCTTGACAGCAGCAAGGAACGGTTCAACTACGGGCTGAGCCGGTGCTGAATGACTGTGGAGTGTGCCTTTGGCCGTTTAAAGGGCCGCTGGCGATCTCTGTATGGGAAGTTGGACTTGGCCAAAAACAGCATCCCCGCAGCTATATCCGCATGCTGTGCCCTCCATTATATTTGTGAAGGGAAGGGTGAAAGTTTCACTCAGGCATGGACCTCCAAGGTTGAACACCTGGAGGCTGAATTTGCACAGCCAGAGAGCAGGGCTATTACAGGGGCCCGGCCCAAGGCTGCAAGGATTAGGGATGCCTTGAGGGAGCAATTTGAGGCTGAAAACCAGCAGTGATATCTGGTGCCCTGCACGGGAGTGAAGTGCAGTAGTTCCAATCTTTAGGAATCAGTGTTTGCTAAGCAGACAAGCAGACTTGCAATGCCTGTTTATTTCCTGGACTAAGGAGTCTTTTACTTTATGCAATAATAAAGAATGTTTTCAAAGCCAAAAAATCCATTTATTGAAAAGAAAGAAGGGGGTGGAGTGGGGAACAGTACAATCACAGATTCACATATGTCCTGTCTGGTGTGCTGTGCAGTGAGTGCTGCACTTCAGGATAGCTATACTGCATGGTGATGGGGGTTGAGTGCAGAGGGAAGGGTTGTGGTTTTCAGGGCTGGGTGGTGAAGATACTGGTGTTGGAGGCAGCTGGTGGTGTGAAGAACACGGAAGTTGGGGAAAGTGGGTTGGAGGTGACAGTGGGGCACAACGGAAAGAGTTTTGGGACAAGGGCTGTAGAGGGGGTGGCGTTTGCGCTTGCGGTACTGCTCCTTCTGCATGGCTACAAGCTCCTGGATAGCGTCTGCTTGGCGCTCCAGGATGCTTATGAGCCGATCCATGCTTTGCTGCTGGTGCTCTGTGCTTTGCCGCCGGTGCGCTGCATTTTCCTGGCGGATCCTGCTTTCTCTCTCCCTCCAGTTCTGTGCTTTCTCATTCTCTTTATTAGATTGCCACATCACTTCTTGCAGCATGTCTTCTTTGCTTTTTCGTGGTCTCTTCCTGAGTCTTTGCAGTCTCTGAGCAGGCGATAAGAGGGACGGCTGAGGTCTCAAGGTTGATGCAGCTGTATAGGCAAAATGCAACATTTAACAGAGGCAGCATTGTTTATACCAGACAGAGTAATGATTCCCCCCGCACTTAAGGAGTAGAAAACACACAGGGTCTACACAATAGCATAATTTTCCCGTTCGAAACAGAGCACACACAGCCCACGGGAGCCTCACAATGGTGAGTAAGGGGGACTGATTGCTTCAGGGCTGCACTGTTCTCTGGGTTTCTGTGCCTTGGGGAGAGCCAACAGCTTGAGGGGGCACCTACACTGAACACTGTCCCAACATTTTCCACAGGAGTTCGTCCTGGACGATATCTCGCTGCTGAGGGTGACCTGGGAAGCAAGGGAGGGTCTTCTACTGCAATGCGGCTTCCACCCTGGCCCATATGCAGCTTGCCTGTGTGCAGCAATGATCCCCCCGCCCCTCGCGGCACAATGGCGCGGACACGTTAGTCTGGCTGGGACAAGGGCCACGGTGGCTCTCCCGATAAACCTGCGCAAGCACATTGCACACGTTCTGGATGAGACATTCGAGGAGATTACCGAGGCCGATTACTGCGATGTGATAAACCACATCAATGCACTATTCCGCATCTAGGCATGCATGCCTAACCCTCCTCTCCCAAAGAGCCCGCACCGAAAAAATTCCTTCCCGAAAAAAACCCGCTTATCGGGAACCTGCTCTTCTGTTTGTCCTCCATCAAGTACCGGCCGCTGCGACTGGCTACCTTCCTCCTGGCTCGAGAAGAGCTCCTGGCTGCATGGCTCCAGGGATTCTGGGGTGTCTGCATCCGGCCCACCACCCTCACTCCCGTTTTCTTTCTCCTCCTCCTCCCCCCACCCCCCACCGGCTCTGAAGTGTCCATGGTGGTGCTCGGAGTGGAAGTGGGGTTAACCCCAAATATTGCATCCAGTTCTTTGTAGAATCGGCAGGTCGTGGGGGAAGCACCCGAGCGGCCGTTTGCGTCGCGGGCTTTGTGGTAGGCACTCCGCAACTCCTTCACTTTAATCCTGCACTGCAGGGCGTCCCAGTCATGGCCTCCTTTCCATCATGTCCTTTGATACCTTCCCGAAGGTATCGTAATTCCTATGGCTGGAGCGCAGCTGGGACTGGACAGCTTCCTCCCCCCAAACACTGATGAGGTCCAGCAACTCACCATTGCTCCATGCTGGGGCTCGCTTGGCGCGTGGAGGCATAGTCACCTGGAAAGATTCGCTGATAGCACTCCACGCCACGCCGGGCTGAGCAAACAGGAAGGGGATTTTTAAAATTCCCGGGGAATGTAAAGGGCGGGTCACATGGTTGGTTCCTGAGGCCAGGGCAGTAGCGTTTGAACTGATGACCAGAGTGGCTAGAACAGGCATTGTGGGATACTGCTGAATACTTCTGGAGGCCATTCACAGCGCATTGGGCGGCCACACTGGCGCTGCAGCGGCAGCGCAATACACACTATTCCTCTGGGGGACATGGAGAAGATGCAGCGCTGCAACCACAGAGATACAGCGCTGCAAATGCCTTCCCAGTGTGGACCGGGAGTGAGTTACAGCACTGGGGGCGGCTTTACAGCGCTGCAACTCGCAAGTGTAGCCAAGGCCTAGGTTATAACTGACTGGCCTAAGTGTCCTGACAGAGAGGGAGTTTGTTACTCACCATCAGCCATCCATTATATTGTGAGATAATGATCAATGGGCTTGAGTCTCCTTGTGTCGTCTTCGCACCTGGGCAAAGGGAGCGTAAGAGACTGCCAAATCCGAATGGAATTGGATGTCCATGCCCTCGGAAGGCATGTGGTAGGAGACTACCAAGCTGAGGAACCTAGCAATTGATGAACATATTCAATTGTGAATTCACAGCAATACAAGAATATGGGGTAATCTCTGCAATCAATCATGCTAGCCGTGTTGTAGCTCCTATCCATTACTCCATTTGAAAGGACATTCCCCCCAGTCTCAAGCCAGCACTGACTGAGCACCAGCTGCTACTATTTAGTTCAGCAAATAATCCCTTGTAACTTTGAACAAACAGTTATTGAAATAACGAGTGAAGCAGTGAAGTAGGTTCCCAGGAACTGTCCCTGCTGCAGCCATTGGAACAGGTGGCAGGAGCCTGTACAAAGCTGAGCTGCAAGTTGTCCTCCTCATGCCTCCTGTTTCCTTTGGGGGCTCGCTGTTATTTCTGCATGTGACTCTGTGAGCCAGGCAGTTTATTACAATGAATGTTCTGCCGAAATGAAACTACTGTGCAAATGCCTTAGTTCCCCAAAGCATGCTACTTGTATGTGCTGCCTCCATTCCCCTGCAGGTGCACAGCACCCCCTGAGACAGGAAAACCAGAGCAAGCCCACTCTGCAGAGGAGACAGGACACTGTGGAGCCCAGCTTCATGATGGCTCCTTCCACCTGCACCAAAGGGAGATACAGGGGGCAAGGCAGAGGGAAGGTCGGGGCTGGTGTTGTCCTCCTGTCTACAGGGCTGGGGAGAACAAGAGCTTGAGAAGCTATTGCAGTCCTGAGAGTTCTGGGAGTAACCCCCAACCTCTGCTTTCCAGTGAGCTTGCTAGTTTTACCAGGTTTAGGAATCAGTTTGCCTGAAACAGATGACTGATAACTCCCCCTAGATCAAAAAGCAAACCAGTTGCTTGGCCTTCTAGTTCATTGCTCAGGCCACCACACCCCGTGTAGTATATTTCCTTTGCAGTTGCTGAGACCATAAATCAAGTGTTTCTCAGTATTGCACTCAAACTCCTCACAGTGCTATAGGGGGTACTTGTTACAAGAGTTGTTTCTGAGTTCTTGCTCCTTCCTGATATCTCCATAACATACTTTTTAGAAGAGCTGCCTTCCTGAAAAATGTTCTTAATGAAGCTTCCTAAAAATAGCAAACATTAAAACCTAGGGTTACCATATTTCAGCAAGCAAAAAAGAGGATGGGAGGAGCCCCGCCCCCATCCTGCCTAGCCCTGCCCCCGCCCCTTCCACTCCCTCCCACTTCCCGCCCCCTCAGAACCCCCAACCCTCCCCCCACTCCTTGTCCCTTGACTGCCCCCTCCTGAGACCCTCCCCCCATCCGAATTGGCCCCCTAGGACTCTACCTCCTACCTGTACCCTGATTGCCCCAACCCCTATCCACACCCCCACCCCCAGACAGACCCCTGGGACTCCCACGCCCCATCCAACCACTCCCCACCCCCTGACAGCCCCCCCCAAACTCCCGACCCATCGAAACCCCTCTGCTCCCTGTCCCCTGACTGCTCCAATCCCTCTCCCCATCCCTGCCCCCTGACAGCCCTGCCCCCAGAACTCCCACCCCCCCACTTCTTGTCCCCTGACTGCCCCCTCCTGGGACTCCTGCTCCTAACTGCCCTCCAGAACCCCACCCCCTACCTAAGCCTCCCTGTTCCTTGTCCCCTGACTGCCCCCTCCTAAGACCCCCCCCTACCCTAACTGCCCCCCCAGGACCCTACCTCCTACCTGTACCCTGACTGCCCAAAACCTTATCCACACCCCCCCGAACTCCCGACCCCTCCCCCCCCCGGTCTCTTGACTGCCCCCTCCAGAACCTCCCTGGCCCCCTTACCCTGCCACTCATCCCGGCACGCTGGGCAGCAGGGGAGGAGCTCCAGACTGCCAGAGGCGATCTGCGAATGCAGGGAGGGAGGGAGTGATCTCTGCTGCAGGGAAAGTGGAGGAGGGGCTGCATGGGGTGGGGGGGGGGAAGTCCGGACATTTACAAATTCCCCCCGGACGCTATTTTTAGCTCAAAAAGCCGGACATGTCCGGGGGAATCCGGACGAATGGTAACCCTATTAAAACCTTTTCATCATAATCTGATAAAGATATCAATTATAGAGAACGCGTTTTTATTATAGTCCCAAGGCAAGTCTAGCTAGACAGTCGTGCATACTGTAATTTATAATTTAGCTGTCTTTAAACCTGGGAAAGGAGGGGACAGGCCTCTGCTTGCTTCTGTGAACCACGTGCACCCCATTGTAACCTTTGGATTGAACTCCACAAGTCACTAACCACAGGTTTTTTACTTAGGTGCCTACATTAATTTATTATATACATTTGAGTGAGTCATATACATAGAGATTTTAAGACGTTACTTAGATCCAAGATACAAACAAGCATAATTGCAATTAGAGAAAAATGAAGAGAAATACAGATATAAGAATAAATGTAGCAAAGCAACCAACTGCAAAGTAACCCTCACTGAATCATGCATACTCTCAATTCTATGGAGACCGTTAGAAGTTAAGATAGAAAACCAGTAAGTGGAGGAGGCACCATAAGTGGGTTTGGCGACCTGGTTTCCAGCATCCTGTCATCTCAATCACCCCTGCTAAGGATTGGTCTTGACCATCTTTTATAACCTTATTGTCCTTACCCCCCACTAGTATTCAGGACCATCTCTGAGTTGGTCTCAGCCTTTTGCCCATGTTTGTTATTCTGGGAGACCCTCGTTAGGATTCTGTCTGTTATCGTAAGCTGTTTGCGTCAACACATCTCCCAGTGGTTTTGGTACCTGACTGCGGTTTTGCTCCATGATTACAATACCAAAGAGACAAAGGCCCCTAATCTCTGTAATTTCAAGCATAAATTGTTCTTTTGCAGTTTGCTGGTTGATCACAAGATACGTGTTGCTAAATCGTATAAGCCTAGCTCAAGCACTTATGCTGACTATGTATGCTGTATGCTGGTTAGGCTCTGTTAGGCCCCAGACTTGCTGCAAAGCCTATTTCCACTATTGATACACTTTAGTCTTCCCTGCTTGCATTTCAGCTTTAATAACAGCATCTTAGCTTTCCCTGACATTGAGATTGTCGTTTAAACATCAGCATAGACCTTCCAAGATCAGGTCAGGGTCAAGGGTCAACACTAGGATGTCATGAATGAAATAGTTATGGCCCCTCCTTGCAGCCGTTAAGGCAGCACTAGCAGAATCAAGGCCACCTAGCCCAACTGGCACAGTCTGAATCGCCTCTGTGCCTTCTCATTGCAGGCATCAGGGAAGGGCACACTCCTGTCTTCTGCCCCCGTGCAGTTGTGGAGGCCCAAGGAGGAGCAGAATCAGGCTATTAATTATTCATTATTACTGGTAGATGGTAAGTATGTTAAAGTACGCTAAAATCCTTTAGATGCCAAGTTATCTAGGCAGGGATCATGTCTTCCCATATTTGGGCTGTGCCCACCTCAAGGGGACCCTGGTCTGGATTGAGGCCCCTTCATGCTGTTGAACTACAACTATTGACTATTCCTAACATGACAGTGATGGCACTGCAGCCACACAACCCTCACTGTCCCATTGTTTTCTGAGGGGCTGTGGGGTGGCAGGGAAGGAACCTCCTAGTTAAAGGGGATGGAGCCCTCCCTGCTGGCGTTAATTACCAGCCCTGCTGCAGCATGGAGACACTTCCCTCTGAAAAGAGCGACCTGCACCTTTTGATTTTGCTTTCAAAGGCTTTTGGGACAGGGAACATTTTGCAGTAAACATGAAACCTCTGACAGGAGCTCCAGAAGTGGCACTGAACTGGGCTGAACCTGGTCAGGGTTTCCAGTCTAGTCCATTTTCTAGCTTAGTCGCTCCCCCTGCCCTGCCCTTTGCCTCCCCTGTTCGTCCCTCTGCCTCCCCCATCCCTTTTTGCTCAGAGTGGGGAATTGTTGCTGGAAGGAGATTCAGGAGGCGGGATAGGATTGAGCCCATGGCTACATTCAAAACCCCCATGACTAGGGCAGTCTACATGGGTCACACCTTCCCCACCCCCATGCTCTGCCTATCGCTTACACCGGTGTGTGCTGTTGATGGTATTAGCCTGGCTTCCTACTTTTTGCTGTATACCGTTTAGCATAAAGCTAACATTTCTTTTATTGCAAAGGGAAAAAATTCATGTCTCCCCACCCAACATAAACTCAAATACAAATACATTTCTCTCAAAGTGCAGTTGTTGGAAAAAAACAAGAGCCGTTCGTCAGGCCGACATCAGAGGAGCCGCATTCGCTCTGACAAACAGCAAAGGCTTATGTTTTATTCACCAGGCCTGAAAAATACCTTCCCGAAGAGGGGACCATAAATAAACCGGTGTGATGAATATTACACAGGATAAAACTGATAAAGCAAGGCCCCTAAACATGAGAGATGCACAATGAGGTTAGGAAAGCACATGGTTTTCATTACAGCTAATCCTGCATGGCAGGCTGGCGAGGACAGAGGAGAACTAGGAGAGGGGAAGTCAGCCCCAGAGACATTTCCGTCCCCCTAATGAAAGGCGCGGGAGTGGGAGTTTACTATGCATGTTGCATTCCACTGCACTGTGTCACTGCTGCAGTTTTGCCTATGTACATTGATGTGTTTCAGTACAATGCACTCCGTTTATAACCGCATATAGTGATCAAAGCCACTGGGACAAAATCATTTCTATACCTAACCTATGCTCTGCTTGTAAGAATCAACAGCTTATAAGAATCAAATAATCCGGAATGGATGTGGTTCTTACAAAAGGAGTGCACTGTACATCCCAAATGTGGCTGGCCAGGTTCAGTGAGCAGATGGGGCCTTGCCAGTCAGTTTGTAGAGAGGGCCCCATTTAACAGAGTAGGTGGATTACTGATTTCTTTGGCCTCTTAGCTTCAGCCTGAGACATAATTTGCTATGTCAGGGCTCAGTCAGAGACATGCTCATGTGACAGGCTCGTCGCTGCTTAGCATGCAAACTGGGGAGCAAACCTGGGTTCTTCCTGGGCCAGTATAATTTACACCCCCTGTCCTGTCACGTGTCAGTGACATGAACTTGGATTCAGGGAGCCTCCCTTACACTCTCAGCCACTTAGGTACATCCTGTTCTGCATCACCTCTGAAATAGCCAGCAGAATCACTGACACACCAAGGACCTGGATGCGAAGGTTTGCATTGATGTGGCTTGTGCACTGAGGGCCCTGAGCCTAGTGAGGAGGCTCCCAGGATGGGAGAGGACAAAAGGACAGGATGGACATCCCCCATCGTACTGCCAGGGTAGGCTGGAGATCTTGCAGAATTTGGAGCCATAAGGTTTCATGAGATTTGCAACAAGATTTGGAGCCATGATAGAAGCCCTGTGCTCAGGGATACCCACTTTCTGTGTGCTGGTTTCCAGCACTTAACCCACTCTCCCCCAGCCTTGCTGCAGGCTATGCTAGTCACCGCTTTGGTGCTGGGAAGGAATTTTCCCCCATGCCGCCAGATTGGCCGAGGCTGGTTGGGTTTTTTGCCGCCTTCATAGCGAAATCTAGGGACTGGGTTTTGGGCAACAGGAGGGCTGGGGTTCTCCGCCTTCCAGAGGCACAGTTTGGACCTAGATGAAAGTCATTTAGTTGTGTCCACTTTTGGCAGGTGCCCAGTGTAGGAACTTGCTGATTTAGGCTCCAGATCAAAAACGGTAACACAGAGGGCATCCCAAGAGCATCTCCTTATGAGTTGTGGGCATCGTGTCTTACCCTCTGGGGGTATATGCTAACCAGGGGCTGTGACACTACTCTGGGGGATCCACCCCATAAGTGCACTTAATGGCGGAGCTGGCAGGGATTCAAGATCCCCTCTCACCTCAACCCCCAAAAAGGGGAGGGATCCTAGCTAGCAAATGAGGCGCCCAGAGACACTCCCCCCCCCAGTGCAATGGTTGGTTTCACCTGCATGGGAGCCCCCAAGAACTGGCAAAATGGGCTGAGTGTGACTGCACTGGACTGTCCCCTGGTGGGAAACAAGGATGTAATTTGACTAATAAGATTGCAGCCTGGTTAAAGCCCCCACCACGTGACCTGCCTCTTTCTGTGCAGTGAGCACACCAAAGGGGTGATCCAGGTAGGGGGGCCACTCATGCATTCCCAAAATACCGGAGATTCCAGTACTTCAGGAATGGCATAGGCCTGCTTCTGCCAGCGTATCCTCAGACCCATGGGGCATGCCAAGTTGCACCACATAGGGAGGTGCCATTTATAAGAGCGTGCCGTCCTGCCCCCGCTGGTGTGACTTTGGATGTGCCGCATGGGGGCAGGGTGGCACGCTCTTAAAAATGGCGGCCCTCCATGTGGGGTGAACTTGCATGCAGTAGGGGGGCACCATTTTGAGGATCTCGCCACTTCGCCCCCACCCGCCTGACTTTGCGTGCAAGGTCACGCCAAGAGGGGTGGAGCGGCATGCTCTTCAAAATGACGTCCCCTGTCTGAACCAGACAAAACTGCGTACAGATGGGGGACAAATCCAGGGAGAGCAGGAGTGCCCGGTGGAATGCCTAATGAGTGTCCCGCTTACATCCAGGCCTTTGGCATGTAAACGACTCCCCTAGCTAGCCACACAGAGAGAAGCTAGAGGGGTGTAAAGTGTCGCAGTATCGGGGAAAAGCAGATGGAGGCGCTAAGGGAATGCAGATGCAGTTTGTGACTCTGATTCCATGGGGCGGAATGCTAGTGGCCCTTTGGGCACCATAACAACAGCACCAGTGTCTTTTATGGTGGCATAAAAAACCCAGTTTTCATAATTCCTGGAGTGCAATGTTATCTCAGCAGGTCTCCAGGCTGGGGTGTGTATGGTGTAAGGATGCGCTCCAAGCCCTGTTTGACTGCATTCTGTTCTCTGCATCTTTATCGCTTTGGCTGTAGGTCGGAGGTATAGATATGTGTCTGCACATGTGAGTGCATAGTACATGCATTCTCTCCGTGATCTCTCAACTATCCATCTCATAGTTCCCCCTGAGGGACAGCTTTGTTGCTGGGAGCAGTGAAAGTTGTTTGTTTCCAAGACTGTGATGCTGCTGTGCAGTGAATCAGCTTGGAACAAGTCCGAGGAGTGTGTATAAGGTCAAATTCTCCCTTCAGTTACAACTCTGCAAGCCTATGTCAGTGGGAGTGTTAGGGTGCTTCAAGCATCTGAGGAGGGGAGCATGGGGGGGAGCTACTGGCAGCCTGGAAGAGGGGGTGCAGGCTGATACCTGAATAAAAGGATCTTTCTGCTTTTGTGTTTCAGACAAACCTCCTCAGATGTTGTTTTGGAAACGGCTAACAGAAGCCAGAGGCTGGGAGTGTGATGAGAGGCTATGTCCAGGGCATGCTGCTCTCTGGGGCAGTATTCAGTTAATGAAATCTGCCCTTTGCAAGCCCATTCCTCACTGGCCTTTTGCAGGGGGCTGATATGCACGGTGGTTGTTTAATACAGATGTTCTCATCTGACTTATTGTTCATTTAGGCATCCAGGCCATCATAAAATACCATAAGCCCTTGCTTGTCATGATTGTGTGTAGTAGGTCAGCTCTGGGCCAGGCAACATCTGGAGGAGGAGGAGGAGTATTTATTAACTGTATTACCATAACACCTAGGAGACCCAGTCATAGAATCATAGAACCCTAGAGTTAGAAGGGACCACAAGGGTCATCTAGTCTAACCCCCTGCCAAGATGCAGGGTTTGTTATGTCTAAACCACTCAAGACAGATGAGTATCCAGCCTCCTTTGGAAAACCTCCAGCGAAGGAGCTTCCATGACTTCGCTAGGCAGCCTGTTCTATTGTCCCACTGTTCTTACAGTTAGGGAGTTTTTCCTGAGATTTAATCTAAATCTGCTGTGCTGCAGTTTGAACCTTGTCCTGCTCTCAGTGGCAAGAGAGAACAACTTTTCTCCATCTTTTTTTATGGTAACCTTTCAAGTATTTGAAGTCTGCAATCATGTCCCCCCTTAATCTCCTCTTTTCCCATACTAAACATACCCAATTCCTTCAGCTTGCTCATATGGCTGCATTCCATCCCTCTGATCATCTTTGTCACTCGCCTCTGGATCCTTTCCAGTTTCTCTACATCCTTTCTATACATTGGTGACCAAAACTGAACACAGTATCTTGCTGAGGCCTAACCAGTGCTGAGTAGAGCAGTACTATCCTCTCCTGTGACTTGCATGCTCTGCCTCTGTTAATGCAGCCTAAAATTGCATTTGCTGGGGTTTTTTGGTTTGTTTGTTTGCAACAGCATCACGTGGGTGACTCATGTTGAAGTTGTGATCCACCGTAACTCCCAGATCCTTCTCAGCAGTATTGTTGCCAAGCCAGTTATCCCCCGTATTTGTGCATTTAGTTTTCTTCCCAAAGTGACATTTGTCTTTGTTGAATTTCACTTTGTTGTCTATAGCCCAGTTCTCCAATTTATCAAGGTCCCTTTGAATTTTAGCTCTATCCTCCAAAGTGTTGACAACCGCTTCTCCCCCCAGCTTTGTGTCATCTGCTAATTGGATTAATATGCTCCCTATTCCTACATTCAGGTCATTAATAAAGATGTTAAACAACACTCGACCCAAAACAGATCCCTGTGCAACCTCACTTGAGACCTCCCTCCAATCTGAAATCATTATGTTAATAGTTCCTCTTCGTTTGCGGTTGTTTAACCAATTATGTATCCACTTAATGGTAGTTCTGTTGAGCCTGCATTTCTCCAACTTATTTATCAGAATGTCATGTGGGACTGTGTCTAAAGCCTTGCTGAAATCCAGGTATATTATGTCCACTGCATTCTTTAGTCATGGACCAGGACCCCATTGTGCTACATGCTGAACGAATGTAGAACAAAGACAGTCCCTGCCCCAAAGAGCTTCCAGTCTAGGTGTAAGACAAGACACAGGTGAATGCTGACAGATGAGGGAGTGCCAGGAGACAATGAGATAGTAATAGTCACAGCTGGGAGTTGGTTTGTTCCTTTTTGTAGTGCTGTTTTTGTTTGAGGATCTAATGTAAAGTCTCACAAAGTGAGACAAGTGCAACAACTTAAAGGGAGTAGCAATTTGGCCAGAGACACAAGGTCATACACAGCAAGTCAAACTTCACCTTCGGCAGCAGAACCAAATCCATTTCACAGCTGTGTGTGGATTTTACCACCCTGTGAAGCTGTGTCCATCTGGGGCTTCTGCTTCCACTGAACTTGTGCTGCAGTCCATGGTATACTACTCTAGAGTGTTTTCTTTACCTGTTCTCACACTGTGTCCCACCTAACCAGCAGCAGAATAAATGCTTCCCACCACAATCCTTGTGGGGAAAGGAGGAACATTGCTCCTTTCCCCTCCTCCTCCTCCTGTCTCCCCCAATGTGAGAATAAGAATGTAAATAGCCCTGCAGAATCCCGCACAACTGGTTAGTGGCCCCTCGTTATGTGCCTTGGGACTGGTGATGTTACTTTTGGTGACCAGTACATTTGGGGTGGGGAAGGATTCTGTTAGTCTGTAAAAACACAGTCTAAATAGAGAGTAAATGCTTAATAAATAAAACTCTCACCTGATAACAAGTGGCGTATGAGAGAGAGGCATTGTGATAGATCTTAATGCAGTTCTGGAAATGCCATTTCACAGAATCATTACTTCATCTCCGCACAATCTCTCTGAAATTCCACAAAATCCAGTAATAGAAGTGTCACAAACCTTTCCCTGCCTAATAAATATTCACCGCTTGGTGCAGCACCACGGTCAGTTAGACACCCCACAATCACACTCATTGCTCCCATCATTACATGCAATAACTGGAAAGAGCAAAAACAAGTGCCAGGTCTCTTTATGAATTTGTGTGTGAAAAATCTCTGGCTCTGAGTAAACAGAATTAACTCCTAGGTAGACCTCCCCTCCTTCAAATGCCCATGTGGAGTTAATGGCCAAAGACAGAATATTTGTTAGCATCACCTCTGAGAAGGAACACTGAGGTTTGCTTCCAGATACAGAGAACAGAAGCCAGTATGGGAGGAGTAGGAATTTTCCATGGACATGGTGAAGTGGTTGGAATGGAAGGGATTCAACCCAGGGGGAAGGGAGGTTAATGAGTCAGTCCTTGGAGACATGGTTTCTACTGCAAATGGGACTTGGAACAGACATAGCCCAACTACATAGACCTTTCTGAAAGTGGAAAGCTGATCTGAGCAAAGCTGCATTTCCTCTCAGTTACAGTGTTCCCCAGGCTGTGAAATGAGGTGTCCACAGACTGTCTAGCCCTCAGTGGGTCTGTTTCAGCAGGAAGGATGCTCTTGTGGTTAAGGCATTGTGTGGGGGTTCCATTCCCTTCTGTGCTGCAGACTCTGCGTGAGACTGGGCAAGGCATTTAACCTCTCGGCACCTCGCTTGCACATCAGTAAAATGGAGGTGGTAACCCTTCCTCCGAACCTTTGTCTGTCATGTCAATTTACGTTGTAAACTTTGGAGTGCCAGGAATGTCTTCTCTGTGTCTGTGCCCAGCTAGTTTCAGGCTCTGGTTCCTGGAAGTCAGTCCTGGTGGTTGGTGCGATGGTTGAAGCCAGCCAGAGGGTCAAGACTGGGCTGAAGGCAATGCTGAAACCGGAGTCGAGGGACAGGCTGTGGGTGAGAGCTGTGGTCAGAATCCATAGACAAGCCAACTCAGTATTGTAGTCAGAATCCAGATGCAGGCCAACAATTGAAGCCGGTTTGGAGTCAGTTCAGAGGTCTGGGGTCAGGAGGTGGATGCAGGACTGGTGCATGGTTGGAATAGGGCACATACCAGGCTGGGATGGGCTGGAACAAGGCTAAGGCAAGGCTGGGGCAGGAGCAGGAACCGGATCAATGGTAGGCTGGAAGGCTAGGGAGTCTGTTACACTGAGCGGCAGTGGAAGGGTTCCTGACCGAGTAGTGCTGTTGCACAGACTAACTTGCAGGTCGGGGGGTGGAGTGTCAGTGAAATACTTGTGCCTAGGGGTCATCTGACCTGGGCCTTGCTCAGGGATAGACTGATGCAGCAGCTTGCCTGAGTGATGAGGCCCTGCCGGCTCTGTTGGAAGGGTAAGTCATGGCAGCCCAGTGAGCAGCCCTGGTCTGGCTACAGGTTTGCCTCACAGCTAGGCTGTTACTATAATACACCTAATAAACTAAGGCACAGTTAGCCCAACCACAGTGTTTTAGGAGGCCTAGGGCATGCATTACGACTGTGGTGCATTAGCAGAGCTATCCAGAGGGTAGTATCCAGCACTGAAATAGTGCGGCTTGCATTGATGGCATTGGTAGAGCTGTGGAAGGGGACAGAGTGCACAGCCCGAGGTGGCAGGCCTGGTGCGGCGTATTTGGCTGCATGCAGGCTGTGTGTGTGAGGTTCACACAGCAATTGCACTGTGCCAGACTCCCGTCATTATGATGTGTCTTTAACTTTCCTGAACATTCATCTTTCCTCTTCATCCAATTTAAGAGAAATAAAAAGACTCCTTGGGAAAGAACTGCAGGGCACATCTTTGAAGGGTCCTCCACCTCTCTGACCAGCAGAGCACGAACAATGCAAGAAGCAGCTCATTCACAACCAGCCCATTCAAAGGCTGCAGCAGGTTTCCACTCTGTAATCCTGGGCTTGGTGAATTCTTTGTAAACTGTGTGCAAACTTCCCTGGGAAAAGATCTTCCTCTTTTAACCTGAAAACAAGGGTGGATCCCACAGGGGGCCGGGATGGAATGTCCTCTGCAGTGCAGGAGGCAAGAGCCTTGCAATATGAGCACTTATCTTTTTAGTACACTATGTAATTGCTGCCTGACAGTCTAATCAACCGTTAAAAACACTAAAGCTCAGGAGAATTCACCATTGTTGTTCAATATGTATCTCCCCCCACCTGCTCACCACCCTAGGCTCTGTCATTCACCCAGAGGCAGCCCTGGGCCTGCTGCTGAGGCTGAGTGCAGCCTTTGGGACGGCTGCTGGAACAGGACTGTTTGTCCACTGACTGTATTCACCAGTCTCTCCAGTAAAGAGCCCGTGGAGGAGGGAGCTGTGGAGGCAGTATGGAGCAAGCCTGGAGCAGGCTGAATTCTCCATCCTTTCCCACTGATACCAGTCTCTTAATATGATAGCAAGGGAGATGCAGTCTCTCACTTCTGAAAGTGCGTATATCCCTGGACTACTCTGTCCCTCCAGCCCAGGAGCTGTGTGGGTATTCTGGGAGAATATTTCCATCTGCATTACTAACCAGACTGCCTATGTGACCGCCTCCTCTGGAGGAGTTTTGCCAAGACACAAGGTCTAGGGTCTGCCTCCAGAATGCCCAAAGACATGGGTTAGGAGCTTTGTACATGGAAATCTGGCTTCTGGCTTGGAGAGTTAAATTTGCTGCTCTTTTCCCATCTTCGCTGCTATAGCTGGGACATGTTCCTTCCTCCCAGCCCGATAATGCAATCTCTTTCCTTCATTAATGCCTCAGCACCTTCCTCGCTGGTCGTGTCACCTGCACAAAGTGCCTGCTCACCAACAAGTCAGCAAACAGAAATTCTGGGGTTGCTTCCTAATCTAGGTCTCTTGCAAGGTGATGTTGTGCACAGCTTTCCTCCTCCTTAGAGAAGGGATCCTGACCGCTGTCAACCTTGGAGATGGAGACATCTCCATCCGTGCACATCTCAGTACCTAAGGCTTTTGCCTTTCCTCACTGTGACTTTGGAGCAGAAAGTGAAAGCAAAGTGTGCTGGAGCTAGCTGGAGTCTCCCACCAGTTGGCCACCTGTAGCTACTGACAGAAAGGAGTTCTGGGAAGGGATACTGCCCAGGCCAACTCCAGCAATAGCTTTGATGGAGGATGAAGATCTTGCAAACCCTTTCTTATGTGACCCTTAGAATCTTTGTGTCCATGCACGTGGTGTCCTCAGATGCATGCTCTCATGCAAAGAGGCATGCATGTGCATCCACATCAGGATTTGATGCTTTGAGAAGAGATGGAAAGCACAGTCTGAGAGTTCCCTGAGTCTACCTGGCATTAGCCACCTGATGGACTGTCTGGAGATGCCCTCTGCCTGTCTAACTCTAGCTGTGAGTGGCAGACAAATCCCAGCCTCGAGGAGCCTTCCTCCTATCTGGCATCAGCGCAGACTACAGGAGTCCCCTCCTCAGACACCTGGTGCAGCGTTTGCAGGGCACTCCTGCCATGGACTGCAGGGCCCCAGGCAAATGCATTGTGCTTCCCGTTGCCCACCCCACATGCCCCAGCTGCTTTGCCAGGGAAGCCTGCATGCGGGAGATTCAGCTTGTTGAGGAGCACCGGGCTCGGCTGTGACTCTGAGCAATTCTCGCTCACACTTTCTTAAGTAATGATTTGTCTTTATTTTTTTCTCTCTCTTGGGTAAAACTAATGGCCCTGGCTGACAATGACAGGGTGTATTGATTGGAAAGCGTAAATTAAGGAGTGCTCCGTCTCGGGAACAATGAGAACGAAGGTGGCGTGCTGGGTGAGAGCCGCGGAGGCGAACGCCAGCCCCGCCGGGCACCGTGTGCCAGGTGACATCGTTCTCTGTAAAGAGCTTTTCAGCCCCTTCTCCGGCGCTGGTGATGGACAAGCCTAATTATGGCTGCAGCCATGATCTGCTGTCTCCCATTTACTGCCATTGTGAAGCCTCTCCGGGGACTCAGCCTCCCTGATGTGGTTACAGTTTATTTACTTCCTCTGGCCCTTCTGCCCCCCTGACTGATTGACTCAATTGCACAAATTGACCCCCTGTAACTAGCTTTTATCTCCTTTGTCCCTCTTGGCTTCCCCACCCCCCTCTAAGCGCATTGATTGATCACCAAACTCCTTGCAGGTAGCTGTCGATGGGCCAATCTCTGCACTGCTGAGCCACAAACAGAAAATAAAATCAAAGTGATAAGCGTGGCGGCTTTGCCCAACACGCCAGGTTACACAGCCGGCCCACAGGCATGGAACACCAGGGCCTCCCTGCCTGTCCCTGCAGCCTGCATGTGCTTTGCGGCCATTGAGGCTTCTCTGTGCCCTTGTGATCAGTTTGTAGACGAATCCCTTGCAAAAGTCCAAGGGAGTGGGTGGGACTAGTGCCCTCGTTGTGAATCTTTTCCCTACCACAACTCCAACAGCAAAAGTTATACCCCCCCCCCCCGTAGGGGTGTCCCAAAGAAAAGAAAAAAGGGCGCATCCCCCCGGCATGTCTGTGAGGGGACAGCAGACCAGGATGGAGAAGCCTGGGAAGTGCTGCGTTTGATGGGCCTTGGTAGAGCTGTACTGGGGAAGTTCACACAGCAGCTGTCTGCACTACAAGTAAAAGGCAGTGTTGTCTAGTGGTTAGAATACCGAAGGGGCAGTCAGGAGGCTGGGCTGCCACTGAGATCTTTTGGTGAGCAGCTTGAAGCATCATTGGTGATGATCACTATGGATTGTGTCTGGAATGTCTCTGCCCCCATCTCTCTCTTCCCAACGGCTAAAATGCACTCACTACAGGGCTGTGATTTCCCCAGCCATGTTCTGTATGTGCCCAGAGGAGCCCGGGTCACTCCAGCACTCAGCACCTTGTGGAATTAGGGCGGGTAGGTAGTGCTATGGAGGAGTGTGCAGTGTGCTTTGCCACAGAGCCACCCTTAACTGTGGTGGTACTAGGCTTCCTGGAAGCCAGCCATATTTCCTCTTCAACCAAAGTCTGAGTAGGATGTGAGCGCCTGCCAAAGAGTGGGGGAGGGGAAGGGGTGAAGGAGAAAGGTGCTGAGGAGAATGTCCCCAACTTTACTGAGACCTGGCCATTGCAGTGAGGGTCACAGCTTGCTCCCACTGCTGTCAAGACAAAATTGCCATTTATGGCAAACAAAGCAAGAGGTGGAAGGAAACTAGGCCCTGTCCCCTGAGACAGGAGGGTGGTGAGCTGGGCGCCTCAGCCACCATGTGCAGCACAAGAGACATGCACAGCTCACGGGCGTCACTTAGGGGTATGCTCCTGAAAGGACGGACCCTCCTGCCAAGGGACAGCTGGCTTGGTAACCTCAGGCACTGGGATGGCCTGATAGCACAAGGCCCAGTCAGCCACATGTAGGGGAGAGAAAGGGTCTAAAAAAACCCTTTGGCCAGGTTGTCAATGTGTAAGGAGTGCACACAAAGAGCCATGTCTCAAAAACAAGTGGGGAGGAAAGGGCTAAGCCTGCCCAACCCCTCCAGCCAGTGGCACAGGTGTGCTGCAACCTCCCCATCCCCACTGCCCCTAGAAACAGCTAGCAGCTCAATCCTTCTTTGAATCTACATTGCTGAATTTCCATAGACTAGCTTTCCTGTGGTCCCAGGAGTGTGAGAGCATCAGAACGGCCACTCTGGGTCAGACCAGTGGTCCATGTAGCCCAGCATCCTGTCTCTGACAGTGGCTGGTGCCAGATGCTTCTGGGGGAGTGAACAGAACAGGGCAGAAGTGATCCACCCCATCTTCCTCTTCTGGCTTCTAGCAGTCAGGGTTTAGAGACATCCAGGCATGGGATTACATCCCCAACCATCTTGGCTAATAGCCATCAATGGGCCTGTCAACCATGAACTTATCTAGTTCTTTTTGAAACCTAGTTATACTTTTAGCCTTAACAACATCCCCTGGCAAAGAGGACCACAGACTGACTGTGTGTTGTGTGAAGAAGTACTTCCTTATGTTTTTTTTTTAAACCTGCTGCCTATTAATTTCATCTGGTGACCCCTGGTTTTTGTATTGTGGGAAAGAGTAAATAACACTTCTCGATTCACTTTGTTCATACCGTTCATGATTTTATAGACCTCTGTCAGATCCCCTCCTTTGTTGTCTCTTTTCTAAGATGAAGAGCCCTAATCTTTAGTCTCTCCCTCTATGGAAGCCGTTCCATACCCTTGCTCATCTTTTCTGCCTGTCTCTGAACCTTTTCCAGCTCCACTATATCCTTTTTGAGATGGGGTGACCAGAACAGGACACACTATGGTATGGGCACACCATGGATTTATATAGTGGCATTATGGTAGTTTGTTTAATTTTCTATCCTTTTCCTAATAATTCCTAACATATTGTTAGTCTTTTTGACCACTTCTGTGCATTGAGGTGAAGTTTTCAGAGAACTATCCACAGTGACTCCAAGATCTCTTTCTTGAGTGGTAACAGCTAATTTAGAATCCATCGTTATATATGTGTATTTGGGATTATTTTTTCCAATATGCATTACTTTGTGCTTATCAGTGTTGAATTTCATCTGCCATTTTGTTGCCCAGTCACTGAATTTAGTGAGATTCCTTTGTAACTCTCTGCAGTCTGCTTTGGACTTAACTATCTTAAGTAATTTTGTATCATCTGCAACCTCAGTACCTCTTTTTCCAGATCATGTATGACTATAATATGTTGAACAGGACTGGTCCCAGTATGGATCCTTGGGGGACCCCATTCTTTACCGCTCTCTACTGTGAAAACTGGCCTTTTATTCTTCCCTTGTGTTCTTATCTTTTAACCAGTTACTGATCCACAAAAGGACCTTCCCTCTTATCCCATGGCTGCTTAGTTTCCATAAGAGCCTTTGGTGAGGGACCTTGTCAAAGGCTTTCTAAAAATCCAAGTACATTCTATCCACTGGATCCCCCTTCTTCCATATGCTTGTAAGGTGGCACGAAGGGTGGGTGCCTCCTCACAGCACAGCAGGGCATTCCATGTAGTCCTGCAAGGGGCCGGCCACTGCACGAACTGTCCCGTTAGAAGGAATCTGTGCCCTCCTCTCTCTCCTGTTTGCACTCTTTGCAGCAGTGATTTGGTTTTCAAAGAACCTAGCTCAGGGAAGGGGGATCCCAGTAATTGCTGGAATATAGAGTGGAGGGTTTAATGAAGGAAGACCTCCACAGAGGTGATGTGAGTTTATGGGATGTCTGTGTAATATCATTGGCCATAAATTTTATTGTGGGAGAAGGGGCTGGAAGATCCAGACATTGATTCTGCTCCTTCCATCCTTTGGCTGGACCACACTGCAGCCAGGGGAGGGGGAGGTTATGGTGCCCCCCAGGTGCTCATAATGAATCCTAGATGCTGTCATGTGAATAAAGATGATGCTAATAAAGCAGGGAGGGGCAAGTGCTTGGAATCTGAGAGAACAAGGCAGGGCTGGGCTGGAAATAAAAGGCACGTATAACTTCTCCATCTTCTGGTGATGGTTCAGAGGAGGGTGGGAAAGTCAGAGCTAGGGTGGGAAAGTCATGAGCTCTGCTTATGTTCCTCAAGCAGGTGAGAAGAGTGTCCCTCAATTCTGACCTGCAACCCCCTGTTATCCCACCTCAATGCTTACAGCCCCCACTACTCTTCCTGTCCTGCATCCCTGTGACGGGCTGGATCACAGAAACCCCCTTGGGAGTTGCCACCTGATGTGCCAAGACTACCTCTGCTCCTGTTTTCCCTGCCAGATCAGGACTTCAGCACCCTGTTTTGCTGAGCCAGACTTTTCCATTTGCTCCAACACGGACCCAGGGTCTGAATCACTTGCCCCAAAGCTGCAAGTTTACCTGAAAACAGCTCACAGAAGTGTGCTTGTTTTTAGCACTCAGATGCCCAACTCCCAATGGGGTCTAAACCCAGATAAATTTGTTTTACCCTGCATAAAGCTTATACAGGGCAAACTCATAAATTGTTCGCCCTCTATAACACTGATAGAGAGATATGCACAGTTATTTGCTTCCCTAGGTATTAATACATACTCTGAGTAAATTACTAAATAAAAAGTGATTTTATTAAATACAGACAGTAGGATTTAAGTGGTTCCAAGTAGTAACAGACAGAACAAAGTAAGTCACCAAGCAAAATAAAATAAAATGTGCAAATCTATGCCTAATCAAACTGAATACAGATAATCTCACCCTTAGAGATGCTTCAGTAAATTTTTTCTTAGACTGGACACCTTTCAGGCCTGGGCACAATTCTTTCCCCTGGTACAGCTCTTGTTGCAGCTCAGGTGATAGCTAGGGGATTCTTCATGATGGCTCCTCTCCCTTTCTTTCTTCTCTTTCACCCCTTTATATATCTTTTGCATAAGGCGAGAACCCTTTGTCCCTCTGGGTTTCCACCCCCCCCACGGGAGCACCAGATTAAAGATGGATTCCAGTTCAGGTGACATGATCACATGTCACTGCAAGACTTCATTACTCACTTGCCAGCACACACATATACAGGAAGACTCACAGGTAAACACAGCCATCTGCAGACAATGGGAGTCATCAAGATTCCAAACCATCATTAATGGCCCACACTTTACATAATTAGAATAGGCCCTCAGAGTTATATTTTATATTTCTAGTTTTAGATACAAGAGTGGTACATTTATACAAATCGGATGATCACACTCAGTAGATTATAAGATTTGTAATGATACCTTACAAGAGACCTTTTGCATGAAGCATATCCCAGTTACATTATATTCACTTTTTACCATATTTTTCTAAAACCATATAGACTGCACAACGTCACAATCCCTACACAACAGCTTTGCCAGTGGCATCTCATTCCTGACCTGTGCACCTGCTGCAATTCAATCCTTTCCTTCCAAAGCCCTGCCAGCACTCCTTGGTTGTGACCTGCAGCACCTCCTGCAGTTCCTAGCTGCCCCACCTTCCACGCACAGCTGTGCCAGCACACCCCAGTCCTCACCTACACTTTCACTGCTATGCCCATCCTCTTTCTGACCTGACAACCATGCCAGACTCTGTGCTGAGTCTTTGCATGTTTCCCACGTCCATTATGCATTAGTCTGAGGCTGCCCAACTCATCTTCTGTGTGACCAGATCAGCAGGTGGTGCTTCCTCCAGAAGTGAAGGGCTAGTTCACTAACCCGCAATTCCAGGGAGCCCCCCACCCCCACTTGCCCTGTGCAAGGAAGATCTACAGCTGTATTTTGGGGAGGCTAATAAGAGTGCCTTAGTGCAGGGGTTCTCAAACGTCATTGCACTCCGACCCCCTTCTGACAACAAATATTACTTCATGACCCCTGGAGGGGGGACCGAAGCCTGGGCCCGCCTGAGCCCCACTGCTCTGGGCAGGGGGACCAAAGCTGAAGCTCAAGGGCTGAAGCAGGGGGCCTACAACCGGAGTCCCGCCATGCAGGGCTGAACCCCTCAGGCTTTGGCTTCCACGCTGGGCAGTGGGGCTTGGGCTTCAGCCCTGGGCCTCAGCAAGTCTAAGCCAGCCCTGGTGACCTCATTCAAAGGGGGTCGAGACCCACAGTTCGAGAACCACTGCCTTAGTATTATGTTGTGGTAGTGTCCAAAGGCCCTGATCAGGATTGGGACTTGTACTAGGCACTGCACACGCCGAAGAGAGACCGTCCCAGAGAGCATGCTTTGCACGTGTGTCCATCCCAAGCTTTGGGTACCCCTTACCACAAACAGGAGTCCTTAAATCACATGAAAGCACAGAGTAGGGAAGCAACTTGCCTCAAGGTCTCATAACCAGACAGTGGCAGAACCACTAATAGGACCCAGGTCTCCTGACTCCTACATCCACACTCTGACTGCTAGATCATTCTGCTTCCCTGCTTCTGACATGCTCAGAGCTAGAGCTTGATTTCCTTTGGCTCAAGCTGAGGAAAGGTTGGAGGGGGGCAGGAGGTTCCGAAAGCTTCTCGCCCCATGCCATGCCCCACTAAGGCTGTGATGTCCAGCAGTGCTTAGCTACAGGGAGGAGAGGTGCCTCTGGGCAGCATGTGTTGTGGGTCAAGTTCTGTCCCACCTCCTCCAGACCCCACTGCCAATAGTGTCTTAAAAAAACAATTGATTTTCCTTGCTGCTAGTGCTTAAGCTGGACTTTGCAGCAGCAGCAGGAGAAGAGGCCTGATTAGAATCTCTCTGAAGAGGGCAGTGAGTTATAATAATGGACACTCTTCTAGCTGTCTGTGCCGCTCATAAATCTATCCCCTTCCGAAAGTGCAGATGGTCCATAATCGTCCATCATTCCAGAGTTCAGCACCGTACAGCTCCTGGGTGGGTTTCTCCTCTGAGGCTTCTTTTTCTGCAAGCTAAACGGAACTGCGACTCCATGCAAGCTCTTTCTGTAATGGAGTGTGAGCAGCCCAACCGTCAGCAGTGATTTAGGAGAGAACGGACAATAAATATCCTGAGGTTGGGGCTGGAAGCAGCCAGCATGAGAGGGAGGGAGCCAGGCCTGTAACTGTACTTACACAGACCAGTGTGGGTGGCTACTTAGCCAGGGCTTGGGCAGCTCACTGGGCTTGTAGGGGCAGGGGCTGGAATAGGGGAGACTGAGGGATCTTTCCCTGAGCACCTGGGGTTGCAGCATTAGCCTGGGTTGAAATGCTGAGCTGTGTGGAGGCTCGGTCCTCCCGTCCCCTCACAGCCTGCACTGGGTCCCCAGAGTGGTGGTAGCTCAAAGCAGTAGCATGGTGGTCCTGTAAGAGTGGGCCCTCAGGATACTCCTGTGTGGCAGGTCCCAGGTGGCTCCAGCATGGCATCGCTGTAGGAATCAATGCAGTGCCATTCCAAGGTTGGTGCAGTGATTTCAGCCAGTGCCAGCAGCAGCAGTAAGAAGGGACATGTCGAGGAGGTGAGTCGTCAGGTCAGGAAGGGCCCTGGACACGTTTTGAGGAGTGGACAGTGTTTCAGTGTCTCATTTCCCCATCCCCTCTCCCACATGCCCCAATGATGGATTACGCTCTGCATCCTTGAGCTGGGGGGCTGGTCTCTTTCCTTGCCCCTGCTAACCCGCATCTTGCCTGGGCTGAGTTTGAAGGGGAAGCTGGGAACTTAGTTGGAGAGGCAGAGACAGGAGGCAGGTGTCCGGTACCTTGCACTGCTGTCAGCTGCAGCCAAAGAGGCTGCTCCTAACCAGGCTGAGAGCAAAGCAGTGTGTTTAATTACCGTTTCCAGCCAGGGAGCCAGCCTGCCACTCACTAACCCATAAAACCAGAGTTTGCGTCACAGGATTCAGGCTGCCCCTCTTATCGGTGCCGCTGGTGCAAAATGTGCGTTTTGAAGGCTAAAACTGCACCCCTCAACTCATTTGCCAGATGTCAGCTAGCATCAGGGCTGCCACTGGCCCATGGCTGATTGGTTGGCGCATGGAAAGGCTCTGCTGTATGGCATGCACCCTTCTGGCAGAGAGAACGTTACAATGCACAGTCCAGGTCACTCGGTGCCACTTACTGGCTGTTTATTTCCTGCGCTGTTAGCTTCTTTTCCTCCCGGCCCTGCTTTGTGCTGTGCTGCTCTTGGGGTAGCTTGTGCTCTCAGCACTTGGCGTGCAAGGCAGCCAATCTCAGCTGCTGGAAGGTGCTGTATTCTCATGCCTCATGCTGTGTTCTCCTGGCCTTGGAGGCTGGCATACTCTTGTGTCTCAGCTCTCCTTAGCAAGTCCTTTCTCATCCCTGCACCTGTGGTGGGGAGGATTGGGCAAGCTGCTGCTGCTTCTCCATGGGAACCTGAAGGATTGCAAACAGATTTAACAGTGTGAGTGCGGAGTTCTCCCCTCCCCAGCTCTGCAGCGGAGCAGCCCGCTATGACATCTCTCTGGTCACCGATTTAAAAAGTTCTTTCATTTCCATTTTAATGAGATGTTGGTACTGCCCCACACCTCTCTCAAGCTGCAGGCAGAGTGAGCAGCTTGCACAGTCATGGCACAGGGTGCAAAACTCAACAGCTTCTCTGCAAAGCCAGCATAAAGGAGAGCAGAAGACTTCTAATTCCCTCTGGTGTGGAAAACAGGGCCAGCAGTTGGGGAGAGCTTGTGAATTGTAACCTCTCACACTCCTAAAGTGCTTCACAGCCTAATTAAAGCAATGGCAGCAACTCCCACCCCCACTGAAACGCTCCCATGGGACGCAGCACAGCTGTCTAAGACAGGAACTGAAGAAAAGTTCCAAATCCACTTGAAGCTGCAGGGAAATGTAGGGAGACAGAAGCTAAGGGTGGGAACACTCCCCTTTGGCAGCTCCAACTAGGGTGACCAGACAGCAAGTGTGAAAAATCGGGACAGGGGGTGGAGGGTATTAGGAGCCTATATAAGAAAAAGACTAAAAATCAGGACTGTCCCTGTAAAATCGGGACATCTGGTCAGCCTAGCTCCAACAGAGCCTGTCACGGATCCCTCTGGGGTCAGAACAGGTTTGGAATGAGAAGCTAGAAGAGGATTCATGTTCTCCCTCTCTCTTCCGTCCCCGCCCATTCTCTTCCTTCCTGTATCTTCCTGCTTGCTCCCCAGGAGATCTCACAGCACCTTTCCCAACATGCAAAGCGAGGGGCCTTATGTGCAGCAAGATATCCAGCAGCCCATTGTCCCTAACAAAACAAACTCCCTTTGTGCTCATCTGCCTTCACAATAACCCGGATCCAACAACTTTCTCTGCCTTCCCCCTAGAATCTGGGTGCAGAATTGTCCTCTGGCACCTCATCAAGCAAATAGTCAACAGAATTCCAAGTCATTGATCTGCTGCAGCCTCAGGACACAGAGAACCCAGGGAGGCAGAGTTTGAAAACAAAGTAAGTGCGGCAAGTCTCCATTACAGCAGTCTTTCCTCTCGGCAGCTTCAGTCCCTGCTTGTTACTGGTTTAAGGTGTTAAAGGTGCCCTGGCTTTGGGGCTGGTTACAGGCACCTCTCCACAGTCTCTTCAGCCCTTGCTTTTCCCTCTTGGTGTGTGTGTTGGTGTCTCTCGGGGTTTTCGATGGTTCCCCGCTCTCTTTGGCTCCTGCCTTGTTCCCCCTGGCTGGTCCCCACTAGGGAGAAGCCTGCAGACGCGTGCTGCAGTATTGACACTGACGGTGGTGGTGCAGGCAGAATGTGAAACCCAGCTGTGTTAAGTATCTTTATCGACTCCTGCGTGGGAGTCAATAGCAGCTTTATTATAGTTATTGTACTTGGTAGTTAATATCTGCCACGTGTCTGAGTCTGTAGAGACCAGGCGATGAGGGCAAGGACTGAACAGCGGCTCGTCAGGTTCAGACCCTCCTTGGCCTAGAGTCAGGGCACAGATTCCTCTCCGTGGGGCTTGAGCCGTGGGCCTGAGGTTTTCATTCTTCAGCCTGGCCAGCACCCTTTAAGGAGCATCTAATCCCAGCCTTCCCTGGGGAGGGAGTTTTACCCCTGTCACCTCCCTTCCCTGGAGTTCTGGCTTTCCAGCACGTTCCTGGGCTCCGGAGGTTGAACAACCCAAGTGCTAAGCTGCAGTTTATGGTATGGTTTTGTCTGAGGCAATCCCATTCCAGTTTATTTGGGTTAATTGTCCCCTCTGCTCCCCCATGAAGAAATGGTAGATGGCACATTCAGGTTGCCAGCCTGGTCTGTACAGAAATCTTTGCAGTAGCCCCAAGCGGGAAATGGGGCCCATTGTTTGCCCTGGCAGGCAGCAAGGGGCGCTAATAGGAAATATCAGAGCTTTCCTCCAAGGAGCCCTCCACTAAACCTCTGCCTGCCAGAAGCTGGGACTGGATGACAGGGGATGGATCACTGAATAAATTGCCTAGTTCTGTTCACTCCCTCCGAAGCACCTGCCACTGGCCTTTGTCGGAAGACAGGCTGCTGGGCTAAACGGATCATTGGTCTGACCCAGTGTGGCCATTCTTCTGTTCCTGGTGCCAAGCAAGCTGTATTCAATTCAATCTCCTTTTGATTGGCGCTGCCTCCAGGGTGAGCTCCAGAGGATGCACCCACCTCTGCCGAGTGGCATAATTTACAAGAGTCCCGCGGCGTGGCATTTAAGTGCCTCTATTAACACTGTGCATTTTGCTCATTGCAGGCCTGGGCCCACAGAGACCCTCGTGTGGCAGGCAGCCTGCAGAAACGCTAGGTTGCTTTAATTGGTTTGAAGCTCTTGCTGCCGGCCGTGGAGGGGTCTCTTTCCTTGAGTAATGACCTGGAATTTGATCAAGCGGCTTTTATTAGCTTGTAATACTAGAAGTGTAAGTGTATGGAATCAAAGCAAGGCAGGCTCTGGCATGTGCTGAGAACCACAGGGCTGGGGAGGAGAGTGGCTCTCACTGCCAGCCGCCCTGGCAAATTAAAACAACCCAGCATCCTGTTAGAGGAATTGAGCTCCTAATGATAGTGCTGCTCTCACATGAGCAGGCACATGCTGCCAGAGCAGCCCAGCTGCCTCCACACTGTGGAAGAAATTCAGCCTCTGCTGCACAGGTGACCCTTCCCATCCTGAGGGATCCTCCCCGTTCCATGGGGCAGAGCCCACTTTGCCATGGATCTGTGCCCCTCCCAGTGCCCATATGGTTGGCAGGTCCGTGGTGCTCTTTGCAGACCCCGTGCCTGCTGGCATTCTGATAATCGTTTCCTAAAGAGCATCGAGGCTGAACCATGTTCCAATGCTCAGTCTATTAGAGCACGTTCTAGTCTCCTGGGGAAGCAGGGGAAGCTCCTTCACTGGAGCCATTTAAAGATAAATACGCCCTAGGGAGCAATCCTGCAGGGGGATCTGGGGGAAGATTCCATTCCCATCTCTGGCAGCTTTGCTTCCACCTGCGAATCCTGTGAGACCTAGAGCTCTGCGCGCTGTCACCTGCACTCAGACTTCCTCCTCTGGCACTACCTGGCCTTCCTGTGGCACTGGGGTGCCTCGGCATGTCCTTTCACTGAGAATGACTCTCTCCTTGCTGAATCCAGCTGTCAGCCTGGCTGTGCTTGTGCTGGGCACCTTGACAAGGGAGTTAGCTGGCCTGATGGCTCCTGCTGGAACAGCTGCACAGAGGAGAGCTGCTTTTCCTAGTCAGTGAGAGGCTCTGGCTGTAGCAGTGAGTTCTTAGGGGTCCTGGGTATGTCTGCACTGCAATTGGGTGGTGTGATTGCAGCACATGTAGGCATGCCCCAGCTACCTTCCATCTAGCTAGATCAAAGCTCGCTTGAGTACCAATAGCAGGGTGGCAGGGGTGGTGCCATGGGCTCACGGCTTGATCACGTGTGTACCCAGGGTTCTGGGCAGGATCGTCCTTGGGATGCTCGTCTGTGCTGCCATGGCCACACTGCTGCTGTTACTCGTGCTACCTTTGATCTAACTCGGGTGTGTCTAAACAAGTTGCAGTCACGCTGATTGCAGGAGACATATCCATTGCCTGGAAACAGGCCCCGGGGACTGATAATAGCCACAGGGGGCTGAGCCAGTGAGGGGTGGTGTCGCTGTCAGGTGTATGTGTGTGGGAGATAGTGGTAGAGAGATCTAGGCAGTGACATGGCTGCAGGGGTAGAGAACACAGGTGGCATTGGAGGTGTGGAGGACAGCACTGGGTAGGCGCCAGGGTCAGGTTTATTGTGGCTGGGACACAGCACAGAAGTCAGGAATGACAGGAGAAGCCCAGGTGGCAGAGGGGGAGTATGTTTGTGTGGGGCGGTGGAGGTGCAGGGCTCAGGATTATCAGGACTGGGGCACAAGCGTGGAGGTCAGGAATGCCTGGGTTGGGGATAGAGGCAGGAGAGGAGTACCCATGTGGGTGTGGGGAGGCTGGGACATGTCTGTCTGGGGAGGAGGCAGGATTTCAAGAAAGGAAATTCCTGTGGTGCGTGCCAGTTTGGTGAATCTCTTTCATCAGTATTTGTCGTTTGTCTGTGTCAAGAGCAGCACCCAGTGCGGGACTGTCGGTATGGCTAGGTTCTCATTTAGAGCCCGTTGGCAGGGCATCTGTACACGCCTCTGCAGAGATCTGCACAGAGGCCGTGTCCGTTTCTGGTGTTACTCTGGGAACCCTGGGGTTTGCACCACGTGCCAGTGCTGTCTAGTTGGCTGGGCTGGGCCTGTTTGGCGGTGGATCCTGCTCTTCGGTTTTGGTGTGTAACAGGCACTGGGGAATGTGGGTTTGAATAGGACTCTCAGTAGCCCCAGAGCCATAGGCCTAGCGTGTTGGCATTGTCAGACGTTGCTGCACTGCCTACCCTGCACAGGAGAGCAGCAGAATTGCTTGGCATTGGCGTGTATGTCTGCTGAGAACAGCAGCGGCACTAGGAACCCACCATGGCAGAGGAGCAGGGCTGGGGCAGCAAACCCAAGGGTGATTATTGGGCAGGTTGGTGGGAGCTGGCACCTCGCTTTGCCTGCAGTGGATACAGGCAGCTGGTTTCCCTTCTCCTGACCAGCTGTTTGTCAAACTTCTGCCAGAACAACTCCCAGCCTTTAGGTCCTGTGCCAGCCCCAAAGCCCCTGCACTGACTCTCCCTGTCCTGGAGGTACCAGCCCTTGTGCTGGCTAGTGGCTCTGAGGGCAGCTCCAGCCCTGGCGTTCTCCCTGTCCCAGACACTTTCCCGAATGGGGAGGGCTTGCGGCCAGCGAGGAGGTTCTGGCAGCAGCTGCCGGGTTTAAGCTAATAAACCAATGTTAAGTATCCACTCACTGGAGCCCCCTGACGTCTCGTTATGTGCCCAGAGGAGCCAGAGGGTCCTGACGCCTCTGAACTGATGATTGGTTTTGTAATGCTAATAACTATAGAGGAACAGGTAGCACTGGGGCAGGAGAGCCGCTGCCTCCCTCCCCGGGGCCCCTAACACAGTGCCTTGCCAAGCAAACGTGTGGGGGGCAGCAGCATCCCGCCACCCTGGCACAGCAGGAGGTGCTCCACAGGCCTCTTCCGCTCTCCTCCCCTCTTCAGTGAATCGCTATTAAGTCAGTTACCCCAGCCCTGGAACCTTCTCTGGCTATTAATCTCCATTGCTCTGGTCCATAAGTCTCTTGGGAGTAGGTGGTATTCCTGGGTCTTGTCACTGCAGCCCCCTGCTCCATGTCCTCTGCTTCGCTGGGTGAGTTCAGCTGATCCCCTGTTGTTCTCCTGGCACTGGGAGTGTGATTAGTCCCAGCACCACAGCCTTGTGAAGCCAGGCACCCAGCAGGCGGCTTCCTGCTATCTGCTCAGCGTGGGGAGGAGGGGTGGCAGCACTGGCTCCCCCAGGCTGGGCCTTTTCTGACTGCCCAGAGAGTGGGTGGGAACACGTGCAGTAATGGCACATGCCGTCAAGTGTTGGGGAGCTCTCCCCAAGCACAGACAGGAGCCCCACTGAGGTTGCTTGGCCCACAGGGAACCTTGGTGTGTTATCCAGATGCAGGGGATAGTGAGACTGTCTGCTGCCCGGATTCCAGCCTAGGGAATGGCAGCTGGCTGGGCCGAGCTCCCCTGCAGTCTGGCATGAAGAGGGGGTTCTGAACAGCTAGCATAAGCTGTTGCCTTCTGCCCCAGTGAGGCTACTTCTCCAGCCTGGTAAGAAAAGTGATGCCTATGTGTAGTTTGCATCATCAATTTGTAAAACACTTTGGGACGTACCTGCTGCAAGATGCTGTATGAGAGGGAGGCCGTTCCTGTCTGGGGTGGGATGTAGGTGTAGCAGAGGGTTGGACACCCACCCACACACACACACACACCCATGTTATGCTGTGAGATTCTCTCAGCAGCAGAATGAGTCGGTAAGTGACACAATGGAGCCAGAACTCCAGGCTGTTCCAGGCCAGTTTGCAAAAAGTTGGAGGATCGGGAAAGCAGAGGTCTTTAGAAATCCATTGCTCCTATAATTACACATGTGATGTTGCTCATAGCTATCTACCTACACACCATGCTCCTCACTGACCAGGAGGATGTGGTGTGCCTCTTTTCACCTAGCCCACACAACGGTGCAGGTTTCTATGCTGCCCTATTGTCCATCCTGGTGTATCCCATACCTGCTGAGGGCTCAGCGCCTTTGTCCTTAACACACAGCACTAGGAAAGGGGTTCTGGGTATTGCATGGCCACCTTTGCTATTTAGACCCTCTTCCATCTACAGCAGAAGGTTCTCAAGGCTGCTCTGGCAGTGGGGATTAAAATGGGACTTAAGTGGGAGGGGAGCTGAGCTGCACCAGCTGCCCTTGGCCTGAGAGCGAGCCTCCCACTGTAACGGGGGGGCCTGATATGGTGGGGAGAGAGGCCTGTACTGAGAGGGGGGTCTGAGCTGGAGCCTTAGCATCAGGGACTCCACGTCCCCGTCCCCCCCCCCCCCACACACACACACCCCGCCACACCGTAGCTTGCAAATAGCTCTCTTTGTATTGCACACAGTGCTCAGGCTGAACTGCGGGGAGGCGCCACAAACCCTTCACCAGGGCCAGTGCTGGCCCACCTTGCATCTCAGGCTGGGAAAGTGCTGCGTCAACTCCCGAGTGCACTCCCAGCTAACACGCGCCCCTCCCTGCACGGGGGTGGAGGAGCATAACCATTTCTCCCAGTGTGAACCAACAGTGCACCCTGTGCTGCTAGAGGAACTGGGGAGACTCCGGGGTATGTGTATGCTGCACACTAAGCCCATGGCTCTGGGACCTGGGCTCGTGGACTCGCTGTTTCCCAGCTCGAGTGTCCACACTTCATTGTACGCCTGGGTTTACAAGTGCTAGACCCAGGTCTCACAGCCGAGCTAACGTCCATACTGCCCCACTCAGACCTCTGTGGCTTGAGCTGCATCCACAGTGCAAAATGACAGGGCTTGGACCTGAGACCCAGCAGGACTCAGGCTCTGACCCATCTCCCAAGGAGGGCCCTAGGACCTGCTCCTGAGCACTTGCTGGATTTGTGAGTGGATGGAAGCGGGGCTTGGGCTCAAACCTGAGTCAGAGCCTGGGCTTAGTGTACAGTGGAGACATATTCCAGCTTTTCTCAGGGCTTGGCCGGAATTGCCCTGAGCCTTCCCTTTGCTGCAGCATATCAGTACTGAAGACTGTTGTGACAAACTGAGACTGTTCTTAATGTGGTCTTTGAATGCTGAGTGGGGAGTGTTGGCTGGGATGGCAGGGGAGTATGGCTAGGATGGTCTGCATGGGGGGATGGGAGACTGGCCGAGGGAGGATACCTGAGCATGTAATATGAGAACCCAGGAAGGGGTTAGAGGCCAGGTGACACCTTTGCCCTGAAACAGAACAAAGGGGAGCGAGTTTCAGAGCTGGCTGGTGGAATGGCTGGGAGACAGCTCCCTTGGGAGGTCAGAGTCCTGTCTATGGTGCCCTGGGACCCCAAGATGTACCTAATTTGGGGGGGTCCTATTGTCTGTGCCTGCAAGACCTATCTTGGTCTGTGTTCCTGTCGTCTAAATAAACCTTCTGCTTTACTGGCTGACTGAGAGACATGGTGAATTGCAGGAAGCCGGGGGTGCAGGGCCTGGTGTCCCCCCACACTCTGTGACAACTGTTATTAGCCAATCCTCTGGCAGCATGCAAATCGGGCTGTGTATAATAGATAATAATTAATAGACTGCTTAGACGGCTAGCTAGGTAAGTAGATAAATAATTTTAATTATCCTTGGGGAGGCTGTAAATTCGCACACAGCCCTTTATTAAACTCTCTGTTTACAACAGTCATTTATATTGCGTGTCATTTTGCATAAAACCCCCTTGGGGTCAAATAACACTGTGTAATAACTGCTCCGTTATTACCGTCTCCTCTGCTTGAGAGCAGGTAGCAAAGAGCTGTCAGAGCAGCACAGGGCACAGCATGCAGGCGCCCTAGGGTTCCACTCAGTTCCCTTAGGCCTTGTACTTCAGGCAGGATTTTCATTCCACTCCCCAGTGACGGCCTGAGCCTATTAATGCCCTTGGCTGAGGTTTCCCTTTATTGCATCGGATGTCACACTGAATTTGGGCTGCTATAAAGGAAAATCTCACTGGAAAGGCCTGGGGACTGACTGCGAGTGATTGATTCCCAGGTGGACAGATTGGGGATCTCCCTTATCTCCTCCAAAAATAACCAACTGCCTGTCCACGGGGCCAGGCATAGGATGGATTGGTTTGCTTTGGTCTGTTGCCTCCTCCTTGGCTTGTCTGGCAGGGGAGACGGATGGAGGGTGACGAGGTATTAGAGAACATTAAACCATTTGTGCCAAGCAGCCATCAGCAACTTGCAGCCTGATCCCACCCTGCTCTGAAGGAGCAGTCTGGCTTGCAGCCTTTCCAAGCCCAGCACCCAGATAGGCCAGATTGCCTTTGGTTTGATGTCAGGCGGGCATCAGCAGAGCTGAGGTGGGGGGAGGGCAAAAAAAGTACCTTCGCTTTCATGAGCACCAAGTTCACACCATGAAATCCAGACCCAGCTTCCTTCCAAGCCAGCCGTCCAGGGCCTTGTCTACACTAGGACTTGAGGTGTTATGTTAGCACATGTTCTAATCGTCTAGTGTAGATAAGGCCCCTGGCCATTAGCATGGGCTAGGCTGTTGGAGTTCAAGCCCAAGAGATCGACCTGTCCGGTGCCTGTGAAAGTCTGCACTGCCCTGTGTACACTGGCATGTTCTGCAGGGAACTTGGCCATTCAGAGCTGTTGAGTTACCACCTCTCAGCCAGAGGATGCTGGGAACATCCTGCCAGCAGAACACGCAGAGTAAAATCAGTGAGGACACTGCAACAAGTGGGCTGACGGTGTCAGGTGACGGAGGGACAGAAGCTGGACTGGAGATGCAAAGCTCTTTCTGGGTTTTACTGAGAGCAGAATGTACTGCAGTAATTCCCTGCGGGTTAGCTCTGCCGCTGCCCCAGCCCCTGCCGTTGAAGCAGATGCTGCAGGGGCTTCAGCGCTGCCTGTTTTAATGAGCTCTCTTCTGGGCCAACAGGGGGAAGAAGGTAGTGAGACTAAAAGTTAGTTTCTGCCTCCCTTCCCCATTAGGCTCTGCCTTTTCTAGGGCTCTTTGTAATTGCAGAGATGAATTTTGGTGCCTGCAAATGAGGGGATGTCTGGCCAGAGCTAAACAAATGCAGCCAAATGCTGATGAAACTCCTCTCCCAGGCATGTTTACATGCTGCTCCTCACTCCCGACCACTAGCCTCCCTGCCCTTCCAGTCTTCAGTCCCCCAAGCTCTCTGATGCTTCTTAGTCCAGGGAGGGACTGTGAGAGAAGCACTTTGCTCGCAGTTCGAACCCCAGTTTCCCCGTGTTTGTGGCTAGAAGCCAGAGGTAAGGTGAGGCTTTTCCAGGAGCTATAGTTTTAAACAAGCTCAATCCTGTATTTGTAGTACAATAGTCTCTCCCCCGACCATTTCCAGTCTCTGACCCCTGAGCTCTCTGCCAACCAATAGAGGACAAGGCCTGCGAGAGGGGAAAAGAGGGCTCAGATAGGGGGGTTTGACACCTGGGCAAGGGGAAAGAGACGCCAAGCATGTGGCTTCTGGCCCTGGCAGGGAGGAAATCTGGATCAGCTGTCCTTTGGAAACACCTGTGGCGTGGAGCTTGCATGTGCTGAATGCCAGCTGCCATCCCTACGAGCATCTTTCCCCTCTGCTGCTCAGGCTGCAGCACCTTTACGTCTTCCTGGGGTCCTCCTGCAGTTGTGTCCCATGAAGAGAAAGCACATGGAGCAAAAGCTGCCAGCATCTTCCACTGATTGAGTCATCTTATCGGAAGCAGCGGGGGATAGTCTGCCTTGGCAGGGCCCTGCAGTTCTGTATGTTTCCGAGAGCTCTGAGTACTGCACAGGACAGAGAGCAAACGCCCAGAGGAAACTTCAGATCCATCAAAGTGCTGGCACTCTCCAGCTGACGGACTTCATTTGCACATTGCTGGGGGTCTGCAGATTGGACCCAATGTCTGGCACTGAAGGAGAGCTTGGGCAGACTGATGCTGCCTGTGAGCTGAGCAGCGTTAGCCACTTGAAGTTGGAACTCACTAGCAAAATCTTAACCACCTAATCAGAGCCATTGCCATGTTACACAGAGATGTCTCTTCTTATGGATGCCTTGTCGGTCCCAGGGTATTAGAGAGACAAGGTGCAGGAGGTAAGAGCTTTGATTGGTGAGAGAGACAAGCATTCTGCTGGAGGCATGCACCCATCAGCCTGTTTGTGCATGTGTGTGTCACTCAGACTCTCACCCTGCAGGCAGGTATCTGTCACTCCTGCCTGCAGCTTGTGCTGGGCGTGAATGTGGCACCCTGCTCAGTGTGAACAAAACTGATCGGCTACACTTCTGGCGCTCTGGAGTATGTCTACACTGCTGCTGGGAGTCTGCTTCCCAGCTAGCATGTTACAAATAGCAGTGAGGATGTTGTGGCAAGGGTCGCAGCTCTGGCTGACCACCCAAGCTCAGACCTGGAGGGCTGGGCAGGCTTGGACTCTGGCAGCTAGCGTGAGCTGCCACCAGTGCCCACACTGCTAGTTTTGACATGCTGCCTCGAGCAGACCTAGCACGAGTCTGTCTACCTGGGCTGGGAGGCGTGCTTTCCCCCTAGTGTGTCCCTGCAAAGCCACAGCCTGGTCGATGGGCTACATGGGTAGGTGGGGCTTGGCTGCCATTGGCTCAGAACCCAAGAGCTTAAACCAGCTTTGATCTCCCAAGTCCAGCATGCTCAGGGTTAGCCCAGACAGCTGCGCACACATCCAGTGCCATGTAGGGCACGTGGTGTTTGCCCCATTAGCCATGCTGGTGTATTAGGGGAGTGTGGATTCTGTGCCTGTGATGGTGAGCCCCACAAAGGATTAATGTGTCCAACCCTCCTCCAGCTGTGAATCTGCTGCCAGTGAGAACTGGTGTCCTTCCAAATTCCCCCCAGGCCACATTCCCAGTTAATATCCTGCAAAGTCTCTGGCCAGCCCCAACTCTGTCTCATTTGTACTCCTGCAAAGCAAGTTCCTGGCTCTTGGTGGGGCTCCAGGGGGAGTGGATTGGAGGAGCTCTGTAGCAGTAGGTATTTTACAGCCATGTAGGAAACCATGGTGCATAGTGTGAACTGCCAGGCTCTCCCATCCAGGGCTTAGTAACAGCATCGCCATTAGCACCTGCTGTAAACATCCAGGAAGCTACCCTCCTAGCCCAGGAGGTAGAGAAATCAAGGCACAGCGAGGAGGAGTGGCTTGTCTGAGGTTAGCTAGTGGCACAGAGAGAGGGACTGGCCTACCAGTTCTGGACCATAACCTCTGGGCCATCCTCTCACACTGTTATCCTGTCATTGCTTGGCCTATTTCTATCCTTTCAGTAGAAAGCCAGAAGCAGGGCAAGCCTCTAGGTCGAGACACACGGCTGTTGGGCAGGAGCCCTGCAGCATTTCTATCAGCCCATTGCTCACCCCCTGGGAGTGGGGGCCATGTTAAGGACAGATGGTATTCAGAGCTGGTGTGAACAGGTGCAACTCTGTCAGTTTCAGCAGAGATGCTCCCACTGAAACCATGGCCAGATGAAGCCCCTGAGTGTGGCCAGGCTGCTCCAAGGAGCTTCTGAATAACATGCTGCCACCATCCAATGCTTTGGGATGAGGCTGCTCAGGGCAGGGGAAGCCCAGGAGCTCCATGAAGTGTAGCCTGAGGCAGAAGTGCATACCTGCTAAAAGCAGAGGCTGAGGGGAGGGATGGGAACCCCAGCGTGACTCTCCATGTGGTACAGGGAGGACTAGCGTAGGCACAGTGAACAAATCACATGAGAGTGTGCCCTCCCCTCTCCTGGGGGCCTGGGCTGTCTGATGAACTAATGGCAAGAAGGGGCTGGGAATGCAGTGGGCACTCCACCTGCCTATGGGACTGACCACAACCTGTCCATGCAGATTGGCACCTCTGTGCCTGCTGGGAGGGGATGCTTGGTCTGCTCCCTCTGAAGGGAATGGCTGCTGAATCAGTGCCCCAGCTCTGCCCATCTCCACAGTAGGGCACTGCTCCTGCTGGGCTCTCCCTAGGGGCTGCCTCTCCTTTCCAGGATTGTTGATATTTTTGTGCTGATGGCAGAACATTTTTCTCCTTTTTTTGCTCATGCGCTCTTGAGAGAACCATAAATTCTGAGCTGTGAAATCCTGCTGTGTCAGCAGTCTGCAAAATGAATTGATATTAAACGCGACAAAAGTTTCTCTAATTCACCCTGCCTAGTTCTGCCTCCATCCCTGAAGATGTAATTGAAGAGTGGAAGAATGGAGATTGCCATCATCCCTGCCCGGCCTAATGCCAAACCAGCTATTATTGAGAATCTCATTAATTAAGGATTATTTACAAATAACTGCAATCTCCCACTTGCCCTGCTTCCTCCTCCCAGCCACATGTGCTCCTAGTCACATGGGCAGGTTCTCTCTCTCCTACACACATGGAGACATCAGATCAATTCCTACATGGGCCTTTGAGAAATGCTCTTGACTTGTGAAACACACACCCAGTGGGGGCTCTCCTTGGGGAAGAAGAGTGACCTCAGTGTGAATGCAGTGACCCCTCTGAAAGTATCCCAGTCTACTAACTCATTTCAATGGCAGTTTCAGAATGGCAGGGCCAAGTTCCATTTAGTTTATTATGTGTAAAGGAGCAATGTGTGTTTGGGGCTCACTGAGGATGTTTATAAGGGTCTTTTCAGCAAGGGAGAGGCTGAGTCTCCAGGGGAAGTCATGAAGGCAACTCTGCATAGTGGGCTGAACTGGAGAGAGAGCAATTATTTCCTGTTCCCCTTGCCTTAGAGTATGTGGGACCATGGAGGGGGCACCTTTTCAGACCCCCAGGTGATCTTCAAGTTGCTGGTGCTCCATTAACCATCTAGCTGTTGGGTGAGTTCAGGGCGGCAGTTAGGCACTGTCAGCATTTCTGGTTTGCAGGGGCTGGGGACCCATTTGTCTTTGATCTGAAACAGCTGCACAGTGACCCCAGCCAGGCATGCACTTGGTATTCACTCCCCTTTACCAGCCAAAGGCTTCTAGTTACAGAATGACAGAGGTAAAGCAATAAGTTGGTTCTGTTTGCTGCAGACGTGCCCATGCTGTCATGCTGCTCGGGGAAGATCTGTTCCCTTACAGGGAGAGTGGACTCTGTGCCCAGAGCTGTATCTTCAGAATGTGCCCTGGAGCAGGCAGAGAAACAGAGTCATTCCCCTCTCCTGAGGGGGCTTTCACCTTCCTCTACCTCCAGTTGCTTGAGGCAAATGTAGAGAAGCCAGGAGAACAGCTGCCCTGCCACAGGGTGTCTGTCCCTCCCGGTGCTGCTTGCATTCTAATGCCATGGAGTTGAGAAACTCCTGAGACTAGCCCCAAGATGGGGAAAGGCTCCTAAAGAAACTGTTTCCTTGGTGTAAGGAGAGGAGCTGCCTCCCAAGAGCTCTGGCAATCGAGGTGCGATGGGCTGGCGGCTGAATGTGCCACACAGGTCTGCCTTCAGTCACAAGTGCACAGGAAGATTGGGCAGGTTCGTGTCGCAGAGCAGAGCTTTTGCTCTCTTTGCTCTGCCTCTGAGGACATGTGAAAGAAACTAACTTTGTAGGAGTACTCCAATAGCCGCCTATCTTAATACCCCAGCCATCAGGGCTGACATTTAGGTCGTTAACTTTAAAACACTTTATTTCTTCTCTATTCAGTTACTTATTTTCAACAGACTAAATCACTTTCCCTCTAACTGCAGGTTGGCACTTTCTCGTTGGGTTTTTCCCCTCTTTAATTTTTGTTCTCTTTCTGTGAATGTTGGAGAAATGACAGGGCAGAGGAGGTGGGGGTGAGAGGGCTGGAAAGCTGATTGCAGTGAGTGTGGGGGAAACTGACCAGAGTGACCGGCCTGCAGCATCCAGCTGTCAGTCCAGGAGTGGTCGGAGCAGGATGGTGCCTGCCACACAGTAACCACCCTGTTCTCTTTGCAGTAGGTCCAGAAAAGGTGTGGGAGAGGTTAGGTACACTGTCCTCCCTGGTGCTTTCCCCATGCACAGAGGTCTGTACTTCTACACTGAAGGCTTCCACGTCTGTGCCATGTCCATCGTGGAGAGCCAACCATTCTGTGCCCCACTGGCATCAGCTGCCATCTCTCTTTTGAGTGTGTGTCGGATTCCTTTCACTCTCTGGGCTAAGTTCATCCCTACTGTGGGCTGAGTGAAGTCCCCATGGGAGTGGGGGGGTGGGGGCGCTGTACACTGTGCCAGACACTAGTCCCTGCTGTCAGCCCCTCGTTTGGAAGGGAAATGTCTGCTTAGCGGTTTCCACTGTAGGAGCAGCCTCTCAAGAATGCGTTGGCTGGAGTTTGGTGCCGAGACTGAGTTCTTCAGGGCAGGAGCCATGCCCAGTGCAGTGGGGCCCTGATCTGGGCTAGGGTCTTCGAGTGCTTCTCCATAGGGTTCAAAACTGACCTCTGTAAGTGACTGAAAACTAAGGGTTATGATGGAAAGTGCTGGCGGCCTATGCCTGCCTTTAGTAATGATCACGGATAGGCCTCACTCCGTGAGACTTCCCACGGGCTGGGATACTTGGCAGCAGGAGCATTTGCTGATGTCAGTACTTCTGACCACAGCTCAGCCTGACTGTGTTGCAAGGGAGTTGTCTGTCTGGTTAATTCCTGACGTATCACAGGGATGGACAGCTCTCACTGCATCTCTTGGGAAGAAAGCAGAGGTGTGTCCTTCTTTTTTAGAAAACGTGATGTAATTAGAGAAGGAGAATCAGAGAAATCAGAGCTGGAAAAGCCGTGCCAGTGCCCATCTAGTCCATTCCCAGGGCAGGGTTGTGTCTTACATTCTGTCTTCCAGGCCCTTCACCTTTACATGTCTTGAATGATGGGTTTTCACTACTGCCCTGGGGAGACCATTCTACAGCCCAGCAGACTCATGTGCCTTGTACCAGTGTACAAACACTCGTAAACATTAATGCTTATGCTGGCCATCTTCTGTTGGAGCATCATCACTGTCTTTATCAGTCGGAGAAAGAGGAAAGATGGTGGGTGGTTAAGGTATTGCAGCGGGGCCAGGAGTCCTGGCTAGAAAGACCTCTAAACCAAACAACTGGAAACACGTTTCAGATTTTCTGAGCGAAGGGGAAAGTCTGTTCTCTCTCTTGCACAGCGGCTTTACTCAAGAAGGTCAGTACCCCAGTGCCTCATGAATCCAGAACTTTCACAGCATCCCCTTCCGGTAATCCTTCGTGACAAAAGCGTCTCCAAGATCACCTTTGCTGCTGTTGATTTTTGTGCCTTTTCCAGGGATCTAAATTCTTCCTTTCCTTTTTGTCACATTCTCCTAATTTCCTTCATCCATCCCATCCAGGATTTCAACAGGGCATGGCCACCTGGCTGCCCTTGGGAAACTAGCTGAAGTCTTTTCACCCCTGCACTTTGTGCTCCTGTGCCCATCCTAATCTTCGTGCACAAACCAGATTGCAACACGCTGCCTGCCTTGGCTCCTGTAATAGCCACCCTTGCACTAGCTGAGGCTTCTCACTTGCGCGGCCCTGTTAGTCCTGGCACTCTGCACTCGCTCAGCTCACCCGTTTGCAGTAGCTGCGTATATCAGTGTGGAGCTGGTTTTTATTATCTACTCGGAGCAGTCCTCCGCCATGCCAGTCCTGGGTTATTAGTTAGTTTTAGCAATCGATGCTATTGATGCTGTGCTAGCTGGAGGAAGCCACTGGAGGGCTATTCTTCCAACTCATTACATTTAGAGCTGAACTATCCCCTTTTATATAAATCCTGACACATCAAGATAAAATATGCGACTTTCTGTGGTGCTCTAGCCTGGTCTCCGAGAGGGGCTGGCTCTGCCCCATGCCAAGTTGTACATGCGTGAATAAATATTTGGGGTGGGGGGACTGTGTCCAGTATAAATGTGACATGGCTCTGCATGGCATGGATGAGGGAGGGCTCGGAGTAAACACTGATACATGCTAGAGACAGATTGAAAAAACAGTTTGAATAGGCTGCTCTTGGGTGGTTTTAACCCAACGATGGTGAAGCCACCTCTTTTCTGCTGCCTCCCTCTCCTTGGCTTGGAAACCTCCCAGGGATATTATTGCCATTGGTGACTCATGAAACTTCCCTCTCCCTGAACAAATTCAGCAGGGGAAGTCCCCCCATGTGAACCTGGTGAGAATCACCTTGCACCAGCATCCAGTGCCTCAGAGCCTGAAAGGAACCAAGGCAGATCAGGGATAGAAGCCCAGTGAGGTGAACGGGGGTTGATGTGGCAGAAGCAGGCTGGGATTAGCTCAGCTGGCATTCTCAGCAGTGCCCTCCTTGCTCTCAGGTGCCCCAGCCCCAGGAGAGCCCAGTCTGCAGTACCTCACCTTTCACAGGTGATATTCAGAACCATCTCTGTGATGCTGCAGTGACAGCACAGCCAAACAGTGGGTCCTGACAGTCACTTGTATTTGCTTCTTCCATGGCCACTGCTTGGAAGCTGTCCCCTTCGAGCTGCCCTTGGAGCTCAGTAGGAGTTCAGTGGTTAGCAGTGTGCCGGGCTCTGCCAATGCATTGCTAGGTGCTGGTTATTATCTGTAAAGCCTTAAATCTCAGGGGTTGCCCCTCACCACCTGCTCCATCGCTGGGGGAGCTTTGGGTTTTGGTCTCCAGGGCTGACCCCACAGGGCATGAACTGGTGTTTTCATTAGCTAGTCCCCAACTGTGAGATTTGCTCATGCCAATGAGCCATCAGAACCCACATGTCACTGCTTTAGGTTGGCACTGCCCTCATGCTCTCCTTGCTGGTGGGTCTCCTGCTTGAGCTCTCCCAGCTCTTTGTCCCCTCCCTGACTGTCATTTGGTATTGTCACTCATGCCCTGGTGCCATGGTGACAGTCGCCTCCTCCTCAGGACAGCGTTGTCTCAGCTGCTTTTTCTTTAACTCTGATTTTGGCCAATCTCTTTGATGAACGCTTTGAGTTGAGCAGGAGAAGCTGGTGCTGAAATGAAATGCAAACTCCATACTTCCTTCCAGCACAGCTCCCCCTGCCCTAGCCCCCTCACTCGATAGAAACCTAATCTCAGGGAGGAGGGATCGATGCTAATCCAGTTCCTCCCCTCACTGCACAGTTCCAGAGGCATGTTGGAAATATTGCTATTCAGGGAGATCCTCCCTGGAGAAATGTCACTTGTCCATACACCGCCCCCGCACCCCAATGCAACTAGCCTCCTGCAAATGCATTCTGTGCCATGGAGCCCAGGCCACGTCTGAGCGTGTCACACAGTGGCCACTGCATAACCAGTCATGAGAGGGAGCAAGAAATACCTGCTGTCTATTGGCCTATGTGGAATGTAAGTTGGGAAACTGTGCACCCAGGATGTGGTCCAGCGTCCTGCACTCAAATGAGGAGTGACTCTGGGGAATGGGTGGGAGCTCACAGCTACTTCATTCCCAGCCTATGCAAGTCGGGGTTACCCTAGAAAACTAAATTGGAGCACTGGATGTTGTTATATAGAGCTCAATTTGGGTATCAAGCATCTCTGTTTCTACCCCAGGTTTGGGAAGGGTTCGGGGAATGGAGAAGCCACTCATATGCACATCCCCTCAGACCTGCTGTAGTGTGTCTCTACATAGATGAACACACAGAGACTTCCCCATGCAGCCGACAAGGTAACGGTTCTTCAGAGGCAAGGAGAGGAGAGGTGTTGCATTTTCAGCTAAGCAAACCAGATGCCAGTTGTGAGGCAGTGCCTCAGACTGGCTGAAGAGTGCTGTTCAATTCACGTTCGTAGTTTTTCATTCCAAGATGAAATTAAGCTACAGAAAAGGAAAAAAATAACCTTTTTTTAAATATAATGCATCAGCAAATCCCTTGTGGGGGAAACATTTCTACATGGAAGTTTTCTTGCACTTCAGTCATCCTCCATGTTTCAGGTCCCCTGCACTTTCAAAATTCTCGCCCCTGGCCAATTCCCTGTGCACTCTATTTTTTACTATTGTTTCTAATCAGACTTAGAGTAACTTGTATTTATGATAAAAGCCTTTCCCTGCTTCCCCCATCACCTTCTGTGCCAGTTAGAGGCTGAAAGTCCCCTTTTAATACCAGCTCAGGGAACAAATGAGAAGAGGAAGAAAACACTATGGCCTTGCTCTCTCTCACACTGCTCCAGTGCGGGGTGGAAATCTCAGGGCGGGGCTGGGGAGTGAGCAGAGGATAGTTGTTCTGTTGCGGCTGCCTTCCTGCGACAGACGGGGAAAGCTCTGAGCGAGTACTGGGGGGGGGGGGGGGGGGGGGGGGCGGGGG